>NW_027111254.1:408729-450674 GCF_000696795.3 Halyomorpha halys | reverse complement strand
AAAGATTGAATTCTTATGATGAGTGGATGTTCGGGGTACATGTTTCTCAAACTTTTTAGAGAGCTCAACGAATTTGAGATTATTACAATAGTATTCTGAATTATTGAAAAGCAAAAATAAAGGGCTAATGCTATCGCGTGGAGTTCGGCGGTGTATATTGAGCATAACTTATTTAATTTAAATTTGTGGGTTGAATCGTTAGTGACAAAAGATGAGGCGGTCGAGCTTTCGGATTTGGAACCATCAGTGTATATTAAAAAATAATCCGGAATATTTTCTAGAAGACGCCACAACCGTTCTTTACACTTGACAGATGTGGTCTTATTTCTGTGCATAAGTGACAGATGTAGCATTGTTACAGGTTGTTTTAGAGTCCAAGGTGGGTTCTGAATTTCAGGCTTCATTATCGGAATCGTTTTAAGTGTAGAGATAGCCAGAGTGATTCTTTCTGCCAAAGGGAGTGTTGGGTTTCGTTTCTGCCGAAAAGCTATTGAGAATTTAGATCAAAAAATATATTTGTACGTTGGATGATTTGTTTGTTCAAATAATTTGGAAAGATAATTAATAGCTAGTTTTTGTCGGCTAGTTTATAGGTTGGCCTGCTTCAGAGCAAATGCTGAGAATGGGACTGGTCCTGAATGCACCGGTAGCAAGCCGGATACCCGTATGATGTACTGAATCGAGCTTGGCAAGAGTCCGGCGACGTGCAGAGCCATAGACAAAAGAACCGTAATCTAGCTTGGAACAGACTAATGTAATATAAAGTTTTAACATGGTAGACCGATCTGAACCCCACGATGTACCACTAAGAAAGAAACCGGAATATATTTAATTTTTTTGTTGCGGCTGACCTTAATGATGTAATGTGCGGTTCCCAACTTAATTTATGATCAAATATAAGGCCTAGAAATTTGTGATGATTTTTGTGAGGAATTGGTAAATTTCTTAGATGTAGTACGGGAGAGATAGGCGTATTTCTTTTTCGACTAAAGTGAAGACATGCAGTTTTTTTCTGTGGAAATTTGTAAGCCAATAGATGTAGACCAGTGATTAATTCTGTCAATAGCTTCTTGCAATTTATTTTTAATAGTATTAACGTTATTTTTAACTATTAACATATATTTAATAGTATTCAGCAAACAATCGCTAAGTCATCAGCAAACAGTAAAGATTTGACGCCTCTTGGTAAATTGAGCCCTACATCATTTATGGCAAGTGAGAATAAAGTGGGGCTAAGAATACAACCCTGAGGGACACCATCGAGCTTTTTATGATTTTTTGATAGATCACGGCTAGAGTTTCTTAGAGAAGGGCTGTTAGTTTGAAAATCAAACGCCTAATGATATTTTTGTATTGATTAGGCGTTTGATTTTCAAGCTAACAGTCCTGAAGAAGGCTAGACACTCTAGCCGAAGCGTTGGCACAATTAAATAGATTACACCAACTTATTTGTGTTTCATTTTGACCGCACCCACAACCATCTTCTCCTCGTATATAATATTACTGTTTTATATAATAATAAATATTCATTACAATAGATTGATGTTACTTACTCTAATTTTCTTGATTTATATTTACAAATGGAGTAATTTCATCTCGTTTATTCAAATTATGAAACTTATGGTTTATTTCAGCACCAAATTTACTATGTAATTTTTGAAAATTTCGAGGGAAAACCCAATTATTACGGATAAAATAAAAAGAACTTTTATGACATTAGTAATATTAAACCCTCTGATAATATTATACAGTCCAAACAAGGAATACATTCCATGCAATGCTTTTTGTCATTAGTGATAAAAACGCCGACCCATGGATGATTAATGCAGAGCAATTTTTCTAAAGGACCTGCATTACAGATAAGTATTCCAGAATAGTTGTTTAAAGCCCCTTATGACTATAATGGTTTAAATAACTTCGCTAAACTACGCATTTTTAATTATTCTTTGCATCTAACTATTGGATATCAGAAAAATCTGGTGCAAGGCAAAACTTCCAAACAATATATTTTTATTTTTCTGTTGCTATGAAAATTCGTATTTTTGGGGGAGTATCCCGTGCTAATAACGAAAATCAACTTTTTTCCTGCCAGGAATACAAAAATTTAACAAAATATAACCAAGTCCTGCACACATAATTGGAATTGGAAACGCTCAGCTGTCTCCGATTTTTCAGTCACTCAACTGCTTTCTCTATTTGTCTATTTTCCTCCTTCATTTATTTATAAAATTCTTTCATAGTTCATATTTTTACATTTCTTATTACTAGTAATAATGTGAAATGAGTGATTATATTAATTTAAAAAAATAGAAGGCAAATTGAAAATTCGGTATTTAAGCCCTGTTAACATATTTCAATAAGTATATTAAATGCCAATTGATTGTACATTAATACACCGAGTATAATTAAAATTTTTGAAGCCGTTATTTAAAAAAAAAAAATATCTGGAATCGATTATATAAAATGGCACTTCCACTAAGTCAATTTTATGGAGAAAATTGCTGTAATATCAAAGAGATATACCGGCCTTAAATATCTAATATCAGTTTCTTACGCCTTTTCATTTCATTTCACACACGCAATCGCTCTCACACTCACACACACAAATAGACTATAGTAGTGCGAGTCTATCTTATAAGAGTTTTACAGACAAATTTAGAGATAGAGTTGTGTTTTGTCTTTCAGACACTCGCCAAAGAAAATACAAGGTGACTGGTGGTGCCTCACAGGGCTCCATACTAGGTCCTTTTCTGTGGAACGTCATATACGACGCAATTTTCAAGTTGCCACAGTTGTCGAATCCGTAGATGATGTTGCAGCGGTAATGGTGGCGTAATACTTGGAAGAAGTTACCCTCATCACCAACCAGGCTTTAGCTACAGATCGAGGTTGGCTGTTTTCGGTAGGCCTACAACTTGCAGATCACACAACCGAGTCACTAGGAGGAAGCAAACCAAGTCCATCACTATCACGGTAGGTAAGCATGAAATTCGGTCTTAGTCTTGCTTATAATCCCTAGGAGTCATGATTGATGCACGTATCCAGTTTTCACATCAGCGCTAAATCTGCTGAAGTAGCATCCTTATTGTCACGTCTTATGCTAAAAGTTTGAGGTCCCAGAGAAAGTAGCAGAAGGCTTCTTGCTACTGTTGTCCCCTCAATGATGTTTTACGCAGTTCTAATTTGGAAAGAAACGATGGTTACCAAATCATACAGGAGACAGATGGTTTCCATTTATCGCAGAATTTCCATAAGGACAGTAAGTGTTTTTCGAACTGTTTCCTATGAGGCAGTGTGCGTTTTACTTACAGGCTGCCTGTTGAACTTATTCTTGAAGAAAGAAGTAGGCATTATGGACGACGCTCTCACATTTATAGAAAAGAAGAGCGGAAAATAATAATCAATCAATGACAACAGCGTTGTAAAGCTGCAGATTCTGGTGGTGGACTTGCAGGTTTATACCCGATGTTGTTTTGTGGTATGGTCGCCAACATGGTGAGTTAGATTTTTATGTACCCCAACTGTTGACCGGGCATAGTAGATGCTTTAGAGCCTTCCAGTACTGATTAAAATTGGACAACACCACAGAATGCCCCGCATGTCAGACTATCGAGGAAACAGGGAAGCACGTATTTTTTGCTTGCTGGCGCTTTGCAGAAGAAAGAAGCAAATTGGAGAAATTGTGTGGAGGAAGCATCACACAAGAAAACTTAGGGAGTCATATGATGCGTTCAGACCAACATTGGGACGAAGTGGCACTTAGCCATTTCCCTACACACACACACACACACACACACACACTACGAAAAACACCATTTTCAGCAACACTGCCAGGATTCTTGTTTTCGAATACCTGGAATTTATTTATACAACTCACTACACTTCACTAGTAATAACCTTGGTCGTGCTTTTCATAATTTCATACAAATAATTTTCGATAATTTTTTTATCCATGGAGTTCCCTAAAAAATAAATGTAGTTTAATTAATTCAAAAATATATAAAAATCTAAAATAAGGGTCAAACGAAGAAGCCTGGCACTGGGAGGAGCAGACTCGCAACAATGAATTAGGAATGACAAGGACGGGGTCAGGGATAGAAGGGGGGTAAAATGGCGGTGGAAATGCAGAGTAATTAAGAGAGGAAAAAAGAGAGACAGAGAGAAAAAGTATGTAGAATAAAACTAATTAATTGATACAAAAGGGCGACAGTAATAGAGTACGAACAGTTATCATAATTAATGCCTTTTTAATAAATCTGGAATGTCTTCAGGTGAGAGGAATTGCCTTTATCTGCTTCATAATTACATATAACTGCATAGTTTTCTATTCACTTCATACGCATACTCATACTCCATGTTGAAAACATTACTTTCATTTTTATGAAACCTCTATAATAGCAACGGATAATTATCATGAGAAAAGAATAGTTTCGGAATCCATTCTTATCCCTCTTTAACCTAATTCCGAAAACCATTAAATAGATAAGCCCTGTACTTCTCACCCCTGCATAAAATACTTCGAGTTCAACAAAATTGCAGTATTTTAAAAAAAAGACTGTTCCTTATTTGACCTCTATTTTCTCTCTGTCAGTTATTTCTCATTTTAAGATAACTAAGTAGTTGAGTTCATTCCCATAATGTGGGAAATTTAGGAAACTCGATGATAACAAAATTTAAAGATGTACTTTGGCATTTAACCTACGTGGTATTGTCTACAACTATAGTTACCTTTTAGTACTCGACAGCCTAAAGAAGCCAACATTTTTTCGCCGTGGCACCTTTGTTGGGCTACTAAAATTTTGAGCATCCTTGTCTTACTAAAAAATCGCGGCATCCGTGTTAGGCTAAAAATATTTTGGAGCACCCTTGTCAGTCTTCAAAATAGAATGTACAATTATCCTTCTTGGTTCTCAGTGGTATCAAATCTTGAGATCGTGACAATAACACATCGAGTGGCGTTCGGCCACTGCTGCTGTAGAAGAACGATGAAAAGCCTCTCTATTTGCTCAAGGTAATCAGTTTGAACAACATTTAGTATTAATTTTAATGTTTAAATTTAATTTATAAAGTAGTGGAACCACATATTAATTTCTTTATAATAACCTCAATAATTCTTAACAATGAAATTTTTTAGATTTGAATATCTCCTAAACAGCGTTAACGGACATTCCTTCATATATAATTTATTTCTTATTTTGAAATCACTAATTCATATTTTCTGTTAGGACATTAAACCCTAAACACCCTAAAGAGACATTAAAGAGTATTTATATACACCATTAGCAGCTATAATTAAAAAGTTCCGGAATTTTTTTTTTTAAATTTATTTATTGCTATTTACAACTGTACATTATAATACATTTAGTAAATTTGAGTGTTACAGGCGTGTAGAGAAACTACCCATTGGTACCACTCTAATGACATTTTACTTTAGCTGGTCTCCCATCTTCTCTTCAGGCGCCTCGGAGGATTGTCAGGAATGGAAGAGGATGCAAGATTAGAAACTAGGGGGTTTGAGTGGTTAGAGAGTTTATAATGGAAGGAGTGATATCTGGTTCGGGCTAGATCGGTTACATAGGGAACATTAAGGTCTTTGTATGTATGATATTATTTGTGACAAAGTAAAGAGCATTGAGGATTTCGGATTGTAAGGATTGAATACGAGAGGAATTCGAAGGTTTAGTGGAGCCCCAAAGCTCAACTCCACGGAAAAAAATAAATTCGTTAAACCTAATAAAGGTTTAAGTGCACTATTTATTTTATAATTCAGAAAGTACACCAATCATACAGCCTTATTCATCATATTTTTTTACCAACCTAAATTTAACTACAATAAGGCAATAAAGAAATATGATGAATAAAACTTCTTGGTAATCTACCTGAATTAAAAATACTAATATAATATACTAATATATACTAATATACTGATAATCCGAGTCAATTATCTGCTCACAGAGTCAAATCTTTAAATCCACATCAACGTAACGTTTGTTTTTGTATAGTTTATAGTTTTATTATTTTCAGTCATCGGACAATTTGATTTAATATTTCATTGTATTTTATCTTTGCTAACAATTAGTATTCTTTTAAACCATAATATTTCATATTTTCGTGTTCAGTGTCTGTATATATGTATATATATATATACACATACTTATTTTTCACTTTTCGATTTTAAACTTAACATAAGATTCCCTTAGCCCACAATTTCCGTATTTCTTTTTCATCCTAACCGAAGGCGATGCCACTTGGGATCGATGCTTCACTGCCTTGTCTTCCGGAACATTTCTTATGCCGGCATACATCTTTCTTCCAATCCCATGGGGCGTTGAAGGTCTTTGCAAGTTTCAAATATTCCTGAGTGGTCCTATAACCTGCCAATTCGTCCTATAAGCTACACTGACTATAGTGTTGATCCCTAATGAAATGATATTTTAAGTTTTATATTAAATTATGTTTGATAATATTCATTATTGAAATTAATGATATTAAAATAGGAAATCATAAGAAATGACTTTTAAAAAAATCAAAGGTTTTCATCATAACATTTCGACGTTGGTATGATAGTCATCCTCAAGGGGCTGAAATATAAGAAAGATGTTTAAAAAAACTTTGATAATAATTAGACTTAATCGTTAAATTTCAATAAGAAATAAAATCCTAAAAGGAGGAAAATTAACATATTTTAAACATTTATATTTAAAATTTAAACATAAAACACTTTTAAAAAAACGGTTACCTTCAAACCAGTAAAGAAAAACTGGGCAACTGTAGTATCGACAAGAAGAAAACAATTAAAAAAGAGATTCAGGCTTCGGTACTTTTATTTTATTTTTATTTTTAGTCATAGTTATTAGTTATCAATTAGCACTGTTTTAAATGGCCTACAAATATATAATCGGAAGTGATATAAAATCCTTTAAGTCTATTGATCCTTAAACGTATTGATACCATTGGAACAACAGAATGTACTTACTTTATTTTACTTAAGCAATACATGTACTTATACGGACCACCGTAGCTCAGTTGGTTAGGCCTGGTCTTACAGATTTGAGATCTGCTGCCGGTGCCAGTTCGAATCCGACCTGGGGCATCGACTTTTTTCATTGAGTGGCGGTCCCACAAAATGAAAAACTTGACCCCCAGCCATGGTTAGGCAATATAGGACTTCAATATACAAGATAGTTTACAAATTCAACATTTCAGAATAAATGTTTGCTTTATGTAAGTGATTAAGATCCTTACATGGTTAAAACAGTGCTAAAGATAAAACATTTAACCATAAAATCGTTCATATTAGATTAGTAGCTCATGGTTTTAACAGTTTGGTAGAAAAAGTAAGTGAAATTTTCTATAAACATTTTTATTACTTGAAGATAGGCATTCAGATTTCATGATTTTAACATTTATTTGCACGATTTTTCATGTTTAAACGTTTTCAGATTTTTACTGCCCAAAATTCCGCCCTCCATTGATAACTATCTTCTATAAATATTCACACAAAAAAGCAGGTATTTTTATCCACCCATACATTGTACAGGTATATCTAAAATAAGCGGATTTTTTATGTATTTGATCTTCAACGAATGTTACAAAGGATTTTTTCTTTTGCATTTTTTTTTTCTTTGTGAAAAGATGAGCTCTTTGAGGTCACCATTAAACGCTTGGAGTGGTGGGATTAATCAAAGGTCCGATAAGGGAGCTAATAAGAATCCAGGACCCAAAAGCAAGAACCAATCAACAGCCGGAATCAAAGAAGCTTCCACCTCAGCCAACGTCCCAGGGCCACTAAATTAGGCAACCGGGTGGAATATCAAAAGGTAATTTGCTTCATCATCAACAAACGAATTAAAGTGGTAGCTCTTCCAGTAAATATATTGCGAATTATTATAGAAATCCTCAAATTATAAATACTTATTTATCATTCGTAGAATCAAGATTAGCACTTCATATAGTTAAATAGCAAACGGCAATGTTTCGCTATTCCTAGATTTAAGGATGTATAAAAATTAAATGAACAGAAATGTATGTTTCCCATCAATTAATGTATTTAGTTGAAATTGAACATACATTATTATTTTTATTATTTTGTTTACTTAAATTGAATCCATATACGCGATAAGGATCCAAAAAGAATTTTTTTATCAAGTTTTAAAAGCTATATTAATAATTTTAACCTTTTTTTTATATTGTTTTTGTATTTTAAAAATTTAGGAAATAGTGTTCGTTTTGTATGTTTCACTTATCCTCAACATATATTTCAAAGTTATAATATACAATTTTTTTTTTCTTTGTGAGGAATAAGAATAAAATATTGCTGAATACATTTAATGAATTTAAATTGGTATTAAAAAAAGAAAAAAAACCAAAAGAGTCTTTTAGTACGCTAATGAAATTATTTTTAATTTAATTTAGGAAAAATAGGCTGAAATTTTACACGACGCTATTAAAATATTATTAAACATTAGATTATTGATTGAATTAAATATTCATTGTATCTATTTAGTATATAGTGGTAAATAAAAAAAAATTCGTTTTCGATAAGAACGAAAAAATGTGAAAAAATCAATTTCATAAAATTGCACTTCAGGGTCTGTCAATTTTATCGAAAAAGTTGCTATGGCATTCCAGGCATATACTGGCCTCAAATATGTAATTTAGGATTCGTACCACTTTTCGTTTTTAAGCAAGACTGTTCACAGACACACACAAGATTTTTTTTTTATTATCCCCTTCCTGGTCATTTCTGACATACGGAGGGGGGGGGGAAGTTATATAGAGGTGACCAACTTATTCTAACAATGGTGGGTGGCCAATTTTATTATTTCTTGGGACCGCCACTAAATGAACAAAGTCCAGCACCCAGGCCGGATTCAAACCGGCACGCCCGCAGTTCTCAGGTTGCTAAGACCTGCACCTCAACCACCTGAGCTAAGGATAGCCCAGTTAGACACATATTACGTTTTTTCGTCTTGGGGGACGATAAAACATGTATTTCTGTCGAAAACTCGAATTTGAAATTTTGTACGATCTCAATGCTCCCCCTTACTTAAATCTGTACCGCTACAACTCATGGAGGGTCAGGGGTGCAGTACTTTGTAAGGAAGTACTGTTGCTAGACCAACGGCTGTGCAATGAGGTTATTTGGTCAGAATCACGCTCGACTGCCACTTTATGAGGCTGCTGGACCACGGAGGGCTCCCGAACCTACAGGGCTGATTCAACCGCTGCAGGTAACATCTTATATATCTTACATATCTTCCACAGCCGAACTCGAACCTGGGTCCTTGGAGTTAGTAGTCCATTGCCTTACCAATGAGCTACCCACTTCCTCCCCTTATGATAAATTCTATAAATAGGTAAATGAAAGTAAAAATGAAATAATTGCAGTTTCAAACTGCTCGCTAATATTTTATCATGTTCTTTTATTTTTGTCAGCACTGCTTTTTTTTTATCCAAAAGAAACATTCAAAATTTCACTTATCTCACTGTCTATTCACAATAAAATTATTGTACTGTCCACTGGCCCTCAAAGACACAGAACGTAGAAATGATAACATAGTAGAAGTCAAGATTGCATATTCAAGACTATTAATATATTTTGCTATGCATTGTTGGGAGATTACTATTCACAGTCCAACAAAATTGTTGACTAAGTATCCTTAGTTCTTGACAGAAAAAAAAGTTTCCCGGGTAGTTTTCTGGACATGGATACAAGCATTCGACCGAATATGAAATCTCCGATTTTTCTTCATTATTGAAACTTAAACACTGATTATTTATCTACAAATCGCTTCAATTTCTAAACGTCTCTAGACATGCCTATAATATGTTGTTTCATATAAAAATAAATCAATCAAAAAATGTTTCTTATATTAATACATTATATCATTATATTAGCTTAATATATATTTATACGGTTGTGATAGCGAGAACAATAGAGGTGTATTATTAAAAATATGGGAAAGGAAGGAGGTCGGGACCCACTTCTAGCCCCTTAAGGTCTGCCCTCCCCGCTTCAAGATCCACTCCTTTACACCACCTTACCCCCTCACCGAGAATCGTAAATTATTAAAATAACAAATATTAAATGTTTAAACAAGTACTGCATAATAATTTTATTTATACCCCTGTTAATTGTGTTCTAAAAACTTTTCCATATTCAATTTTTTTTATTTTTTTGTTTTATACCTAATAAATAAATCTTTGATAAATAACTATTTTTAATAAGCACTAAAGTGAAATTTCAATCTAAATCAGTCAGCCCCTCATAATACAATATAAATGTAATGGTAAAATATTCTAGTTGAGATTCTATTACCTGATGGAAACCGGTTTTGGCGAGAACTTATATTAATATAATTTTTTTAACATAAGTTCTTGTTGAACTTCAATGTTTAAATTTTATTGTAAAAGTTCTTATAAAACAGTTAAACTAAAAAATTTCAAAAAAGTTAAACAAATGTTTGAAACCTGAGGAATACAAATACCTTCTAGACAATGCATTCGATTCAAAATTAAATTATACCAGGTATACTTATTTCAGTAAAAACAAAAACACAATGTGTAATCGTTAGTTTATTTTCAGAGAAAGCCATCAGATCGATAAAGGATAAATATAGGGAACTTAAAAATTGTAGTCAGCCATGACCAATAGCAAATAAAATCGAATTTTTCATCTGACATAGAAATGTCAGATGAAAAATTCGACTTGATCTCAACCTAAGTATAACTTTTCCGTTGAAACAACCGTCACCCCTATCTCAATGTGTTTACATTGTGGAGACAAAATTCTTAATAGCTGTCATCCATATTCCTGTATAGGACTGCTTATTGCTAATTGGATATTGTCTCAATTCTTTAGTCGCTTACAATTTGTTTGTTTTTTTTTTCAAGAAAATTTGAATATAGTTGTCCCCCAATTTATATATAGTTGTCTAATTACGTTTCGATGTTAATTTCTTCGAATTTGTGATATGATTTTTTTTTTCTAGGTTTGTATACTGACTATTTTAAAACCATTTCTTCTTATTTTGATTCTAAAAACAATTTGTATTTAAAAATTTGAATAAATAATTTTAAAATTATTTCATATTTTAAAACACATATAATCAGGTGATACATCGTCAAAAACACTAATAACACGACTTAGATACTTAAAAAAGAAAAAAAAACTGACATCAATTAACGTTTTATGAGACATCTATATAATTTTTTTTGACTTTCATAATTCTTTCGAGATATCTTTGGTATGACGCGCTCATTTTTTTATTTATTTTTTTGATGGTTTTAAGTCTTTTTTATGACATTTTAAGCGACGATAATTATATCCTTTAAATTATCATGATTTATTTTTTCACTTTTTTAGATCGAATATAATGATTGGTAATTAAACAATGCAGGGTTGCATTTAATTTTTTTTTGTTATGTTAAAATCTAGTTTTATTCTCATAAAACTAATTTATTCTTTTATTAATTTAATGTTATTCGTGGGGGATAGAGTGGACTCAGGAATCCTTGGGTCGATTGTGTAAATCTTGTATCTAAGAGTGTAAATTTGACTAGAGATCATTTTATTTTTATTATTAATTTATTTTATTTATTTATTTTTTCATCCAAATAGTTTTATGATATTGATTTTCTTTATCCTTCTGTTTGTATATATTTTAAGAGAGATTTTATTTATTTGTATGTACTTTTTTCATTTATTTATTTATTTTTGATTCTTATTTTATTTTATTTTAGTATGAATGTGATCAATCATCACTATTACCTATTGCCCACAACGGTGAGGCAGATTGTAATATCTATCAATAAATAAAGTTTTTTGAATTGAAAAAAATTTAATGTTTTTAACACTTTCATTAAGTATCTATGGCTTAAAATACTTGAAGAAGAAATGAAACTAAAACATAAGTAGAGTATTAATAAAAATATGTTTAATAAATTCCAATAGTTTCATTGTCATAGAATTATTTTATGTCTAACAAACAAGTAATTTGTTATAAATTATGGCGATGTGTTGGACTTAATTTCTTAGTTCCTTAAGTTCAACCTTTTTTAATAAAATCCTTCAAAATATTTATAATTCTTTTAAATATTTTTTTCAACTTAATATACATATATAAATACCATTCGCCCCTATGGAGAGTAATCTTCCTTATCATTCTGTTGAGAGTTAAATAATTCGCTGTTATGTTCGCATGTGTAAACGTTCGTGAAGTCTGTCAGTCCCAGTGACAGCTATTAGTCTTATCTATATTAAACCAATTAAAACTGTGTTTAATCTGTATCTCTTCTGTCAGGAATTGTGTCAGTTATAGCAGATTCAGTACTCTCTTATTTACGTCGACCGATACACAGGGTGTCCTTTCTTAGGAAATATTCAAAAATAACAAAGTAGACCTTAAATATACGATAAATAAACGAAAAATTCCACATTGGCAATGGCCCGATTCTGTACAGAAAAGGAGAGAATTGATATTAATTTTTTTTTTTAAGCAAATCACGTTTTTTGTTTAATGAAACAATAACTAAAAGAGTTTATAAGTCAGGAAATTTTCAATTATATCATAGTAAACTAGATAACATTTTCTTTAAAAAAGAAAAAGAAAGAAGAATTAATCTTCTTTTAATTCATTTGAAGGGAAATTTCAGACTACTAACATAATATTCTGATTTTCGTTAAATGTAGAATTATTTGCGATTTTTTATCAGCCTCCTGCTAGACTACAGTCGTTAAACTTTTAGAAAAACTTTCTTGTCCAATATTCCTTAAGTCTATTTATATTAATGAAGTTTAGTCTGTTGCAGACTAATTGTAAGCTGAGATCCACCTCTAGGTTTGTAAAATAAATGATTCGATGAAAAATTCTGTGTCCTCGAAGAATGTGTTTTCAGCCAAAATAATTTCAAATTACTGAAATACACTGCATTTCTTGCTTAATAAACTTTACTGAAATACACTTCTTATTTATAAGAAAAATATAACATAAAATACTTAATGTGAATATAACAAATAAAATTCTATTATGGTTTGTTTTCCGAAAATAAGTTTATGAAAGCAATAATGGTAAAAAAAGAAATTCCTAGTAATAATACAAATATTTATTATCTCTGATAATGAAAGTAAAATTATTGCAAATTTTTTTAAATTATTTTCATTTGCCGTTTTTTTTTTTTAAATTTATTTATTGATATTTACAAGTGTATTTAAAATATAGACAACAAGTAAATTTGATGTTAGCTATGTAATGGCATAATACAGACATGTGGAGAATCTATTCATTGATAAAACTCCAATAAATTTCTAGAGAAGAAGTTCACGAGGCAATCATCTTTTCAGACAGCTAGGAGGATCATCAGGTAATGAAGAGAAGCCAGGTTAGAAACAAGTTGGTTTGGGTGGTTAGCAAGTTCATCATGGAAGGATTGGTATCTGGTTCTGGCCGAATCGGCAACATATGAAATATTGAGGTCTTCTTCCGAAAAATATCTCAAATTAAGTTACATGGGCTTTAAGCTTGTTTAACAGGGAAGTTTTTCTAATGGCGGAAAACCTTTAATCCATTAGAGGTCTGGTTAATCGGGAATAATTCTGAATTTTACGAAAGACAAAACTTTGCGTTCTTTAGCTGCTTGAAAGCCAAGCTCCCTTCAAATGGTTTTAAAAAAGGCATATTACATTCGTTTTTAAAGAACATTTTGTCAAGTTCACTATTCTATAATTTAGAATTAGCTAACTTAAATAGTTTCTAGTTATTGTATCCAGCAAAAAAACGTGACATGCTTAAGAAAACACAAAATATGAATTTATTTTACAGAGTCGGACCAAGTTTTTATAAGATTTTTTTGGTTTCTTTTGAAGTCTACTTAAACATTTGTAAAGGCGTCCGGGACATACTTTATATAATTAAATCTTATTTTAAATCAATTATTAAATATGATAGTATTTCATTGACGTGATAAACAATATGCAATATGTTCCAATCTCGATTAACACCCCTTTAAGGCACAGATTTGAGAATTTCAATACGAAACATGGTAGTTCTTACTTGTTTCTTATGGTGAATTAAGTTTCTTTTGATTTTAATCTCTTTTGTTTCTTCTCCAAAGCACTCGGGAATTTCTAATGAAAAGAGATATCAATTTAGGATTCTTGTGGAAAATCTAACTTTATATCAAACCTGTAAACAATTTTACATAAGTGTTTTTTTTTTCGATCTCACGCTTCCAGAAGGCGTAAAATCTCGCTATAACTGTTTTTGACGATTTCCACACAGATGAAATGACAAAATAATTTATATTGTTCACATTGATACGGAGGTTTGGTTGCGTAATAAGTTAAGAAATAGGAGCTATTTACAGGAAACAGAGGATGAGGATTGGCGAATGGAGATGGCAAAAGAAATCCAGAAGCGAAGGATTTGTTGAAGGAGGCGGTTCTATAGGAGAATATATATGAATTAATCGGTTGGGATCTGGTGTTTAATGAATGGATGGATGGATATGCGTAGAGTGAGGGGATCAAGGATGTAGGTCGGATTTTTTATTTAAAAGACTTGGAGTAGGAAATTATTGCCTTTAGGAGGTTGGACAGAGCCACTCTAACTCTGTATACCAAAGGGAGACATGAGAGCGCCTGGGAAATCCCAAGATAAATCTTAGGAAGCAATTCATGACTCTCATCAGTCTCAACTACAGACCACCAGATAGCCCTCCGAAGACCAAGGAACCGTAGTCCAAGTGGGGGGGAGGGAAACGAGAGAGGATAGATGGTGTGGTATTCCGAACAAACGTTAAGAAAAAAATGCGTTTGAAAATTCTTCACAAGCATCTGTTATCTTAATTTGAGTATCCTCGGCCGACCATCATTTGACAATTTAATCTTCATTGATTCAAATGCTAGATGATGATAGATTCCTAATGGACGTTGAGTTTACAAACTATTCGTTCTTTACATTTTCCACACCTGGCACGTGAATCGTAAGAATATTTTTCGTAAATTACAATTGATTTTTAGAAAATTATGCCTACCTGGCGCATCGAATTGGAAAAGTCATATGTATAAAACTATTTTAAAAAGCTGGAACAAGTCACAAAGTCGACTTCGCTACCAAAAAATAAAATAATTTTATTATCGATTAGTTTTATTTTGAACATCTCAACTTGCTTGTTGTTAAACGAAAAATGTGTTAAATATTTTTATTTCAAAATATGAAAACTTCAATCATTACAGGACATTTCTTTGCACTATGTTTCATTATAATTCTTAAGATTGTAAGAATTATAATCATGTTACGATGTAAACTTTTACTTAGTTATTTTCAGTTACTATTGAGGAAACAAATGACATAGCCCCGAAGTAGAGATCCATCCTACCATTATAAACTCCATCCTCACACAAACCTCCAGCCTCTAATCTTCCTCCCCATCGATTCCCGATAATCCACCGAGCCGCCTGAAAATTGGAGTGCTATGAGTAGTTTCTCTTCGAGTCAGGTCAATATTACCTTTCAGCACATCTACTAGCTGTATCTTGTACAGAGCACTGCATCTTAATAAGGTAGTAAAGAAGAAATCATTTTATTTAATTCCACTGCTACCAGTCACATTCACATTTAATTCTATTCTTTGTTTATACTGAGACGAGTACCTTCAGAATACCATTATGAAAATCAAAACTAGAATTTGGAGAAGAAAAAAATCAAAAAATAAAAACGATAAAAGAATATTAAATCGTGAAAATCAACTGAGAATAAAAAAATATATATCTAGATTTATATTCACAAAGTTTAAATGAAATTTAAGAACAACTATTTATAA
Source organism: Halyomorpha halys (assembly GCF_000696795.3). Taxonomy (NCBI): domain Eukaryota; kingdom Metazoa; phylum Arthropoda; class Insecta; order Hemiptera; family Pentatomidae; genus Halyomorpha; species Halyomorpha halys. The sequence continues at coordinate 434,849 of NW_027111254.1, read as the reverse complement.
TCTAACAAAGTATAAAAAAATTTATCACTGAAATGTTTAAGCTATATTTGATTATCCAAAGCTAACAATAATTAACCTTTACTGAGAGAATTATTATATGATTTTGTCAGGAAGTAAATTCAACCATTGTTCATACTGTTTTCTTACATTTGAACGTAGGTAATTCCTACTAATTTTCGGAACATAACGAAGGTAGTCCTTACTATTGGGTCGTTTCATATGCAATGTCAGTTTTCACTGTAAAGGTTATTTATTAAAACAACTTTATAAAATTTAACCATTTTTAATCAAAATATTTACCATCATTTTTTATCATTTACCATCTCCCGAACGCCTTAACAGCTTTTCAATCCCACAACTGAAAAAATCAGGATTGTGTGAAGAAATGAAGTCAGAAAAATGAGTTTTTTTTCTGAGAATCATTTTCAAAAACTTTGTCCAAATTTCTGAACATATGAAATCCTGTTGGAGACAGGTCTGACGACTATGGTGGGTGGTGGAAGGACTTCACAACACAGCTCGTTTAGTTTACTCACTTATTAGTCGCAAAACATAGGTCTTGCGAAATGTTTCTGGCAGCTTGGGCCGATCGTCCAAGTTTAAAGTCATAAAAAAAAAAAAAACTACTCGAAAATCGCATATTTCCATGATCGTATAAGGTGTCATACTAAATAATGTTCAATTAATTATAATGATAGTTGATATTATAAAAAAAGAGAGGGTTAATAACAGCTCATTATAATCTTTAAACATAAACGTAGTTAACAACTAAAGTCCACTAATCCCACTGATATAACAAAACCGGACAGTTCACATGAAATGAGCCAATATTAACGGTTGCTTTTTTAACAATTTTTTTTGTTGTTACTTTTTGCACTTTTAGCTGTTATTCGCCTCACTCTGTTGTACCGAGTTTGTGCACGTTAAGCTGATAAAGCTATAAATACAAATAATACTTTTAAAAAAAAATTAAATATTCTGTTAACCAATATTGACAGATAAAACCATTTCAGGGTAGAGAGGCTCTTTCTTCCTCCTAGGACACATCTATGTGGTCACTAACCGCACACCATCTACAAACCTAGTAAGAGAGATTTAATGGCGCTGTGGAGTGGTAATTTCCCAGGTTTCTCGTGCAGAAGGATGAGCCCTAATTATGAGATCATAGACCACCATCCTATATACTGTTCCAAACTAAAGCAGGTGGAATCGGGTGACTGTGTGCTATTCAAGTTCCGAGTTCTCCGTTTATCTGCCTCTGGCCTCTAGATGTTCAGGAGGGCATCCTATTGGTTCAACTTCGGAAAGCGGGCATCATTTTCAAGTTTAATGAGAAAAAATCATCTCACATGACTTCTATTTTTTGGTTATTCTGAGAAGAAAATGAACATAAACATTGTTTTCCTTTTCATTATAAATAATTTTTTTTTATTCTATCAGTGTAATATGATTTATTGTAATCTGTGGTCTTTTATTTGTCTGTTAGATTATCCTTGAACTAATTTAATCGTTAATTTGATTCCGCAAAAATGATCCTCTGAATGTATAATTGTAGAAAGGGAACAAAGTCATTGTTCTAAAGACATGCATTTAAATGAAAACCTGATGAAATGGCAAATATTACACGCAAAATTTTTCATTGAGATGCGATTCCCAACCAAGGTATATTTGTTCATCTATTGAAGAGCTTAAATCCACCTTAAGAGGACTTTAAATTAAAAAAAAAAAACTTTCCTAAAAAATTTTGTGTTGCTGAATTAATCTTAGAAAGTGCTTAAGTCGAAGATATTAATCCCTCTCAGGAAGAACAGAGATTTGTTCACTCATTTAATCTCAGTTCTTCCTGAGATTAAATGAGTGAAAAAATTTTAAGATAGATTACATTGTAATTTTCAAGCATTCAAAGTGTGGTGTTAAGACATTTTTTTTTCTAAATTAATCACAACCTATTTTTGGCGCTTGTTTCCAATAATTTATTTTAATAATAAATGATTAAATTATACATTGCATTTTTCTCAAAGACGTAGGAAACCCGGAAATCTCCAATTTATTCCAATAGGATTTTAATTATCGGATATAATTTGAGCTGCCAGCTATAAATACACATTTATGCAATCAATTAAAATAGATTTAACACTAAAATAACATTTCTATACATTGTTGCTTCTGTATATTTTTTCTGCATTAATCAGCCAAGTGTTTTGTACTCATTTCAAGAGATCTTCTCAAAGATTCTCCTATCTGTCAGTAAATAAACAAAAAAAGTATTTACTTGTGGCAAACTTTCGACATGAATTTCAGGTCTTCTTTAGGGCTAAAAAACAAAAAATAGATAACAACCCTAACTCAGAGAAATATAAACATAATAAAGAAACAAAGTTGATTAATAATAATAGATTTAGGTAGTAGATTGATAATAGTGGATTTAGGTAGTAGATTGATAATAATAGAAGATGAAATATAATATTGTAGAAGTAAGAATAATATAAAATAGATTATGGAAAATTAAAAAACAGAAAGTGTTGAGGAAATAAATATGGTGAAAGGTGCGGAAGAAAATGTAAATGATGAGTAATGGACTTAACATAACAAGATATGTAAGTAGTGTCTAAAATAATGAAAAACAATTTGAATCAACATAATGAAACGTATAAAAGAAAAATTATGTATATGATACATTGAGCAAGAAATTTATAAATATGAGTAAACAAATTTACAGTTATATGGATGAGTAAAAAAATAAGCTAAAACACATATAGTGTCAGGGAAAAAAATATGAAAAACGAATGAACATAAAAGAAGAAGTATGGAGAATGGAAAATAACGAAAGCAAGAAATATTTCTAATATTATATTTATAGTTTATCTTTATAATTATATTTATAAATTTAGCGCTGATGAAAACCTGTAATTCAGACCGAAACGTCAGCACAAATAAATACGTTTTTGTTTATTTGCTGACCACACTCCCCCCCCCACCCCCGACCAACTTCTCATATTAATCTATGGTCATGTAACACCTTATTATAAATTTGAGAAAATTTGCCTAAAAATAAATACGTATATCCAATTAGTCCTTCAACCATTCGTTAGTGAAAATTATCGATGAATACTTTACACATTCGCAAACATTAAACAAAATTTAAACAACTGGTTTTAGAAGTACATTGTGAATAAATAAATGAAATAGAAATTTTTTTGAAAATTTTATCTAAAAAAATAAAGTTTAGATTTTTCCTGTTTACTCTCACACTGTTCCAGGTGGTAAACAGGTCTCCTAAACGTCTTAATCCCCCACAGTAAGAAAGAGGAAACAACGAATCGTTTCAAAATCGAAGGAATTTTATTAGCATCAAAGAGGCAGTAATAATGTTAATTTTGTGGATTTCTAAAGACAAGTGTGAACCCCAGCACAAACAAGCACTTGTCTGCGGTTCACTAGGTCAAGGATCGACTGTCTCTTCTGGAAGCCACAATGTCACCATGAAGTGGATACCTCACCTTTCACACGCTTTGAAATGAAACCAGCATTGCTAAATCCTTAAGAAGGCGATTCGGTATTTTTCTATCAATAAAAAAAAAACTAATCTACTGAAAAAATAATTTTTTATACCAAAATAGTTTAATATAATATATATTATATGTATAAAAATTCATTTTTATTTTGTCATTCAGTACTTTAAGGTTTCTGAATACATATACACAATAAGTAAAAAAAATCTAATTTTTCAAGGAATGAAAGTTTTTTGTGCAATTTTAGATTTTACAAGCAGATTATCTTTCCTCGAGTTCTTTTTGAGCCGGTAAGCAATTAAAAACCAATTTGGAAAAATAAAACATTTATGGCTCAATCTTGAACTTAATATTGAATTTCTACCCTTTGTGATTTATGACCCATCACGCTGTGAGTGATGAGTTGCAATTTTTTTTTCAATAGTACTTCCTTTATATGTAATGTAATCATTTCTGGAAAAAAAAATTTTTTTAGTGAGTGAAAAAGTGGAACAGGTACTGATTGAAGGTTCGAATTAAAAGGTTTACGCCATGCCTAGCAAGAGTAGTAGTATCAAGATTCGTTTTGCTGGATCACCACTAAATAAATATTAACTGACCCCAGGTGGAAATCGAACCGGGCACTCTAGGAACCTCCCCCTCAAGCCCACAATATAAACACGTTACTCCAAGGGCTCTTCTTACACGTATACGTTATTATTAAATTGTAGAAAAACCTTTGAAATATGGTAGTTTCAATTTACATCCTTAAACAAGAAGTTTTAAATAAATGGAAATAGAATCTACAATATGTTAACCCTGATACGCAATTAGATTCATTGTTTTGACACGTTATTGTCTTCCGATTTTTGTGGTCGAATCTTTGTCGGGCTACTAATCGTGTTCTCTGGATTATTAATCAACATTTTTTGGGCTCTAAAAAAAAAAAATTCATACAAAGAAAACAAATAACACTGTTCGGTTACTTTCGGAGATGTTCAGTATGTAACAAAGGAACATATTTATATAGATAGAGAATAAGTGGTATGAAAATTATATATTTATATCTTTGCTAATATTTCTCCTATTCAAGTCATTTTTTTTCTTTGCTTAGGTTATTTTAATACTTATCATATTATGTGGTATAAAATGTATACATTTCCATTTATGCGCCACAAATGTTTAATTTTAATCATATTTCTTTTTTCTGCTGGATAAATCCAAGATTTTAATTGCTAAGAACCTTATCAGGACGACACCGAACCTTTTGAAAAAACAGCGTGTAAATTGGTTAAGTAAGTACTTTCGGAGATCTTATGAAACAAAAAACAAATGAAAATTAAATTTTTATTTAAATAGATATTCCTGTTGTATATTATTTGTAGTTATGTTAGTTGCAGTATAGTGTATGTTAGTTGTACATACTATAATGTATTCAAAAATTTATTATAATACAAACAATTTTCCTGTTTGGCTATTTTCAAATGTTTTAAACTTCAAAGAGTTTATGTATTGCTTATAAAGAAGGAACTTATTAAGATGAAATTTTATTTTCGAGGAAAACACTACTAAAATACATAGAAATGAAAGAAAGATAACATTTTTTTTTTTATAATAAAATCAAAAATAATATGATATAACTAGGTAAATTCGTATGTCACCAGCGTTCTAAACTTGCTTTCACTTTTTGATGATTTCCAATGGGCGTTGGGTCCAATACTTAATAATAATAATATATATAATTATATATATTGTGTAGATGTCCGATCATAGATTAATTGCTATGCTGTGTAATGTAGCAACCTAATGTAATTGGGCAGCAGGACTGAATAAAGGTTCTAGAAAAACAGGAAGTGATCTGGTCAGAAACTTTTGCCCAAGCCCACTGAAGAATCATATAGTCGCTTTAATCGCTGGAATTTGGGGACTGGGCACAAGAGATTTGAACATTTCCGGTGTGTCTCAGGTTCATAAATATGTATAACTTTTTTTTTATAATCACATTTGGACACCCACAACGTTCGTAGGTTTAACTTGATCAAATGAGTTGAAAATCTGTATACTAAGTAGAACAACACCATGACAGTAGGAGTGAAATTTCTTCCCCTCCAAAATTTTCAATCCCTCCAAATTGAGCTAATGGATTGACAATTAATATTTAAATCCTAACCACTAAAACCCCCTAGTTTCTAACCTTGCATCCTCTTCCATTCCTGACAATCCTTCGAGGTGCCTGAAAAGAAGATGGCCATGAGACCTGCTAATGTAAAATGTCATTAGAGTGCTACCAATGGGTAGTTTCTCTACACGCCTGTAACACTCCATTTTAACCAAGTTAAAATTTACTGAATGTATTATATAATATACAGTTGTATATTTCAATAAAGATATTAAAAAATAATAAATAAAATATTTAAATTGAATTGGTGTTGGAGCATTACCTTTTGGGGTTCAACGTTTTTCTCCCAACTCACATTTTTGTACAATTTTAATGAAACAATTAAATCATTTTTCACCTGTTTTCCAAACAAAAAATTAGATAGACATGTGAACTATGCTGTTCACAATATGTTTTCATAGTAACCATTATCTATCAACGAAATATTGGTTGTTTTTTTTCAAATTAATTTCTTGAAGAAACAGTAATACAATTGTAAGTAAATGTAATACACTGAAAAATAAATGAAATGTTATTATTGTTAATTTGACATTATATATAACTAAAAACAAAATGCTAATCAGTTCTTAAAACTAACTAAAGGAAATTTAAAAGCTATTTTAAACCTTTTTTATTAATGTTAATAAATATATTATTAATACTTTCCATACCCAAAATTTTATAAATTAAACATGAATTTTGCAGGAGTGACACTCATATATTTCATTAAACTCCTTTCGAAAAATATTCTTGAATTTTTAAATTTAATTTCTTCACTTTAGCTCACGCATTGGTATCAGCTTTATGATTATTTCGATTATTTTTAAATAACCATTATTTAATCATTTTTTCCAGCTAATACTAACTTATAAGTAACTGCATTTGGGATTGATCCACAGACGTTGAATTCATGACAAATGAACAGTTGGCCATGAAAAAAATAAATAAATATCATTTTGACTAAATTAGAAACCAAAGGTAGTGTGACATAGGGTTTATTACTTACGATTTACATTTAAAGTAGATAGCAGAAAAAAACTATCTTAAGTGTAGGTAAATTAAATGACGATGAAATCCTCTAAATACATAAAAAAATTTACATGAATTTTGGGTAAAATAATTATAAGTGGATAAGTGATCCATATGCTATTTTTCGGAACAATAACTATAATTTTAAAGGTAAACCATACATATAAGTTTCTTCCATTCTACCAAGTATTGTAGTACTACACTACAACTTACCATTGCATTATCTATTGTACGTACAATTTATTTAAAACACTTATCGAAATCAGTAACAACTAGTTGGTTTTTAGCTTCGTGGTAGGAAAAGACATACTTTTCTAGATTTGAGAAGACGACCCTTACATTGGAACGTTGTAGATTAAGTGGATCCTTATTGGTTTCCTGCTTCGTCCAAGTTGTGCTCTGAAATATACCAACTATTCCTCCCCTTCGCATCTTTTAATTCCAAAATTCTACACTACTTTCAAGCAGTATTAGTAATTAACCGTATCTATTTTTTTAAAAATTGGAAAATTCGTTAATTCATTTTTCAACAAGAATATATTTATTAATTATTCACATTAATTTATTAAAATTAACAAGCATTTATATCCAGTTCAATCTACCACAGTTAAAACAAACCATTTTTTGTGTTTCACTATCATTAACTAACCACAACTGCCAATAGCATTGTGGTAAGTTAATGAATAGCCGAAACATTGGACATGTAATATGTTTTAATAAAATTTTTGAGAAGATTTGGATAATATTTGTTATTATTAATAAAATTAAAAGTTAATAAAAAAAAATATGAAAGAATAATCGTTTTTACAAATGAACCTTTTAAACTCTATGCAGGTTAAGATGATAGAAAAATGACGCTTAAAAATATTGAGGTAAAAAATTAAGATTGCATTTATGATTTTCTAGAAAATGTTTTTTTTTTCTTTCAGGACATTCTGGCATATTAATACTTTAATTATAATTTTATTTTTATCTATTTTATTTGATACTGGATTATTTTAATATATTTTTATTATTATTATTTATTTTATTTTTATTTTTAGTTAATATGTATAATGCAGAATGAATTATTTCAATAAAGGTTATTAAAAAAAAAAACGAAAATAAGTAATGAAGATTTTATCAAAACAAGACTTGCTCGCATTAATTTCTAAGTTGGGTTGTGATTAGCAAAGTAACTTATAAACAAACATTTCAAAATAATATCGATTCTGATGCACACATATTCTATAATTAACTCTCGAAATAAAAATATTTTAGTATTAAAAATACACATTAAACATTGCTATTGACAATGATATTAGTCTATGGTATTACATTTGTAAACTCACATCAACAAATTTCTTATGGTCTTTCAAAATATAAAAAAACAAAGTAAGACACTTTTGAATTTGGTTTATCAATATTGCATTCCAAAATCAATGTTTTTTTAAAATTTATACTACGATAAGAAATGACCCATAATAACGATCGAGATAAAATCGGACTTGCGAGACAGAAAGAAAATATTCAGGGTAGACTTTAAAAAGCATTAGGTTTAATAGTAGATGTCTCAAAACAATGGAAATGCCTTTTTTATATATATATACCTGCTTATTAGTTGATTTACTGTGTAAAAATTAATAAAATAATCCTCTAAATGAAATCACATGTTTATCCTAAATGGTTTTTATACAAACCTAGTTTAAAATAATTCAATTGTGGACCTGAAAACAGGCTGTATCATTTTTACCCCAATGGTAACATAAAAAAAGGAGACTCAATACTCAAAACTTTTTTCTTTTTTTTTTTTTTTTTTTGATCTTTTCCAACTATAAGTTTTAATTTTTTCACAATTTGATCCTGCATAAGCTCAACTTTATAGCAAAAACAATGAATCAAACTTTTTTTTAAAATTAAATATTTGAGTAGGTATATATTTAATTTTGATCTTTAGCAATCCAAGACATTGTTTAACTTCAAAGCGGTAAAATACATTAATGACTTACCTTGAAATAAATAAAGAAAATTATAATACTTCAAAGATAATTTTAGAATTAGTCCGTATACAATTAAAGTTGAAGTTAATATTACTTATTACAATTAACCAGTATAGATGAATAAGTTCCTTACATAGGGTGTTCCAGGAGTAAATTTCAATAATTTAAGAAGGTAAAGTTTACAAAATAATGTAGTTTAGTCTCACTAGCCTTACCAAGCAGTTGTTGAAGTATGTGTTTTTAAAGAATTTCACCTTTTTAGATGAGCGATACTCAACTTTTAACACCATTTTCGGAATCTACAATGAATTGCCTATTTGATAGTAACTAATTTATAAGAAAGTATTTTTTCGTAAAAGCCAAATCAAATCTAACGAGTAAAAATAAATAATTTCTAGAAATACTGAGTTGAATTACACGCAATGCATTTTCGAAGTAAGACCTTGGGTAAGGATTTAAAAAAAGTTGTTTCATTTCATTAGACAAGGGTACACCCAACATTGTGAAAGTAGTCGAATTTCACCGATTTTGAGGATGGGAGCTTAAGTAAACATTTGATGCGACTATACCAGTCTTAGTTTTTTTTTCTTCATGCTTTAACTTCTTGTTCCTAGGTTTTTCCCTTAAAATGGTTAACTGAAAAGACCGATTTGTTTAAAAATGGTTTTTGACGTTACTCCAACAATTTTTCTTTTCATTTACTTTTTTTTAATTTATTTATTGGAATTTACAACTGTATGAAAAAATACAAGTAAATGTGATAAATGTTTCAGAATACATAAGAATCTTGGGAAGGAACCACCCAATGGTGCTACTACAATCATTGCTTTAATTTAGAAGATTCTGTGGCCATCTTCTTTTTAGACGCCTCGGAGAATCATCAGCGATCTTAAGGATGAGATATTAGGAACCAGTGGGTTTGGATGGCTAAGGATTTTGGAATGAAATGAGGTATATCTATCTCGGGCCAAAACTACAACGAATGGGATGTTGAAGTCTTTATGGATGAGTTTATTTCTGACGTAATAAGGAGCATCAAGGATTTTAGATTGTAAAGCATTGGCTTTAGGAGGAATTTGATGGTTTGGCGAAGCCCCAAATCGCAATTTCTAATGTCCAAATTGGTCTCATTATAATCTATAACAGCTTTTGTAATAATTCTGAAGTTTAGAGCTTTTCTCTAGTAAATGTTATAGTAATCGAAATCTACGAGCAGTTTCATGTCGTTTCAGTCTTGTGTGGGGATTCCAAGTAAGTCTCTTTTCAATGTGGAGTTCAAAGAAGTAAACCTGTTTAACATGCGTTAGTGGGATATTTAAAAAAGATGTTGTAGGGCAGGAGAATAGAGGTTTACGATGGAGAGTAAAGGTGATCACATGGGATTTGTTAGGATTCATTTTGATTCTCCAGTTGTGACACCATTATTTAGTGGATGTTTCGTGTGACTGCAGAGTTTTTGATGCAGTCGTAGGCCATTATTTCAAGACAGTACAAATGTGTCATCAGTATATGTTTTTAAACAGTGTTAGAGTGGGTTGGGATATAAGGATATAAGCTGTATAAACCGTTTGAAGAATGGGACCCAGGATACTACCTCGAAGAACACCGGCGGACTGAGAAAAGAGGAATGGTTAGGCTAGGTTATGATTTACTTTAAAGGTTCTATCAAAGAGGTCGGAATGTATTAATAGGAAATATGTCGAGGCAAGGAATTTATGGAATTCATAGAGCAGTCCTGGATGCCTGACACGGTCAAAAGCATGTTCAACGTTGAAAAAGACCCCCTTGCAGTAGAACCCCCGCTAAATTGGGGAAGATATGATATCCACCAAATGATGACACTGTTGTATAGTAGAATGGGATGTTTTAAATCCAAAATGGTGGCCAGGATTAACGTGATTTGAATCAAAGATTGGATAGAGGCGTTTTAATAATACTTAATAGGTTGTTATAACAATTCGGTAAGTAGGAAATTATGTGGAATCAAATACTAAATTGGCTGCTTATTTTTAAATCTCTATTGGCTTGAAGTTGATTTTTATTATTTTATTTAGCTAAAAGAGTTCTGTTAACAGCTAGAGGTAGTGGAAAACGACACGTATTTCAAAACTATGGAAGACTTTCCTCATGATTTCGCAGTAATGGTTTTTCTCTATTCTGATTTACAATATGTAATAATATAACCAACGACAGATATTACAAAGTTAATAGCAACCTTTTCAGTACTTCATTCTACTTCATTTTTTAATTTCCTTAAAAAAAAAAATTAAGGTAAAATTGTTGGAAAAACAAAAACTATTCTATAGAAATAACATTGACTTCATGAACCCTCTTCAGACAAAAAAAAATTCATAGTTCCATGTATCAAATGTTGTTTGACCTCCCAACCTCAATAACTCTTTGAAATTAAATCTTCGTAATTATGAGTACACCGTTGAGAAGCTGATGAAATTAAGCAACTTATTTAAAATCCACCACATCTTAACTCGAAAACTCATAACGAGGAATCCTACCGAATATTTCCAAAAATTAGTTATTTTTTACTTGTTTGCTTTCATTTGGCTACTATGGCCGCTCAAAGCGATATTTTCCAACAAACTGCTAACTTACAGAAAATCCACCGTAGATTACGAAAATAGTGGCAGTAAAAGTTCGGTTACAATAAAGAAATTTGGATAAGTGTATGTCGGGTTTCCTCGAAGAACCCAGTAGAAAACTATATCATGACAATGGACTGAGGTGAGAAGTTCAGGTTTTTGCCAAAGTATTACTTCGTAAATAAACCTTCCCTAAAATACCGTCATGAAACAATGCTCCTTCCTGGATCAGACTGTCTAATAAAATTAAATGAAAGGCTTTGGATGGTTCTCTATTCAGCTGTAAAACATCTCATGTGGCAAGAATAGAAACTTTTCTTAAGAAAAATATATAAAAGAGGGAGTACACTCTTACAATTTTTGTTCTGTTAAATCCTTACATTGCGCATCCTTGTCTCCGTTGTTTTACCTTATTTTGAAAGTTATTTTCAACAAAAATATTACATGTTTATTTTAGCATGTGTCACTTAACATAATATGAAAAAAAAAAAGATGGTTTTATTTGAGTACATAAATTCCTACTACCTCATGTGAAAGACCTGATTAATAATTAAAAATATATCCAAAACATGTTTTAAATTTATGTACAGTAGTGTCTAATACACACACTCCAATACACTCTAAGATCTTGTATGCCACTAAGACAGATGCAATTCAGGGAATAGGATGCTGTTTATTTCTTAAACATTATAAACACTATATATAACATACAAATTACAGGTTTATATACATTTCTGGAGCAGTTTATACATTCGTTTTATCATAAATTTATCTAAATGCTTGAGTCATTCACTATGCAATATCATTCTCATAATTTTTATAATTACCTATTGTACAAAACTAATAAACACAAATATATACCTATAGTTATACTGGCGTGCTTATGTTCTTATAGGAAATGGGCTGCAAAGGGTTACGCCCAAATCTGCTGTCAGATTTTTATATTATATTCCAGAAGAAATTTCCCATGCATTTCATGCAGCCGTTGATTCTGGCAATAATCTTAAAGGATTTTTATAAACTCTTTTTCCAGAATTTTTATTTCAAGAAAACTCAAATTATAATACAAACTATATATGTACAGAAAATGTTACAATTTTGATTTAATTTTGGATCAATTTTAATTAACCTATTAAAAATATTCAACCATAACTATTAATTTTATCAGTACAATATATATATTTTATAAATATCACTCACAATTAATAAGGAAAATCATTTGGACCGCATTATATCCACGATTTTGTATTATAAAATTATACAACAATAAAAATTGTTATAACCGTTTCACATTAAATATATATTTTTACAACTATGTTAAAACTACATGCAAATAATAAAATTTAACAAAGATGTTATAAATATATACAAAGTAAAACTGTCATAAGCATATTTATTGTTATATATTTGTATGATAAAAATAAACTTGGGTTTAATGTGGTGCAAATGATTTTCCTTAATAATTTTTAATGATATTTATTATTTAAAAATTAATTCCACTAAAACAACAACAATCAAAATAAAGTTGTTGAAAAACATAATGACATATTCAATATTAAAATTGACCCAAAATAATGATTCATAATTTTAAAATTAACATTTGTCATAATTTATTTTTATTTTTTCAATCGTATAAAAAATTATCAAACACATGAATATATATTATAGCCAATCAAGTACAGTGTGTCCGCTGTAAAACTAATACATATAATAAAATTTATTTCATGATTGGCATAATATTTAGTTTATAGGGTTACCACTATCAAAATCTATTTTATACAATTGAAGGTACTTCACACACACCATTAAATCCACTATTAATTTTAAATATTTTAAATAAAAATAAAGATTGTCAGGTTGAATAAAGAAGTCAAATTGGTTGTCTAGTTTCATAAAAACTAGATTACACAGGAAATTATTTTATGTACATTTATAATACAATTCATTAAAATTACTAAGCTATAACATGCGAGTATTTCATTCACTGATGATTGAAGGATGATCTCAATTGACCCTTTAGCTTCTTCTATCGCAATCTAGGGAACTTTGTCACCTGCTAAGCACCTACCTTAACTTTAATTATTTACAAAATATCAGGAGAGATCTGCCATCTCCAGATTTCTTCAGGAAATGGTGAACAGCTCGCCGTCAAACCGAGTTAATCTGAAAACTGAGGTTTTGTAGAGTTTATTGCTAGAATTTGCGTAAAAAATTCGTTTTCAGGAATCGTGGGTTACTCGCCATATCAAAAAGCGTTATCTAGAACTTAAAAATATATTTATCATTCCAGTAGAAAAATGAACCCTTCTTTAAAATAATTTTTTTTTAATTACCAAAATCATTGTCATATGTTCTTTTTCTGAAGAATTTTTTTTAAAAATATAATATATATATATGTATTAAGTCAACGTTTATATCTTTGTAAGTAAAGGTCTGTAGTAACAGGTTTAAAAAAAATTATTTTATATTCATAATTAATTATTTGTTTAATTAATTTTCTAAATTCTACTCATATTTTATCTATTATTGAGGAACTAATATCAATTTATTCCTTAAGCACGAAAGAAACAACATCCAAATTAACTTTGTAATTTATTATCATTTTTAAGTTTCGTGTTTAAAGATTACAACGAATCTTCTGTCGTGGATGATAATGATTTAATTTTTAAACCGTTCTTATTTTTATTTTCTAATTTATAGGTGTTTTTTATAGATTTGTTTTAGATTTACATGTCAAATTATGGGAGTATTCTTTATACCACGAAAAAAAAAAAACGATGTACCCATTGCAATAAATGAGTACATGTAGTCCCTTGAGCTTTCTATATCTCCGTATTGACTTGCAATCACTAATCTTCTCTATGTCTAATCTCTACTGTAATAGATCTACTATTGTAAGAGTGTGGTGTGTACCTACGGCGAAATGGAGGTGTTGCCTACGGTGCTAGGGGGATACTGAACGTAGGCGCGGGTCCGATTTAAAATGTTGCGCATGCTCCAACATAACTCCCCAATAGCCAAGCTTCCTTTCAATCCGTAACATTAATATCTTTTCGGCACTTCAGGATCCTTCCAAGAGAGATGGCATCAAAGAGTCAAACGAGATCGAAAGACGCAACTTGTAAAGCCTTCGATAAGCTTCAAATCTATTTGTTGTTAGTTTGTATACTTTTCATTTTCCAAATAATGTAAATTTACAATTTTTATTTTAAATGTAAAATCCTCATATTTTTTTCACTTCACATTTTTTTATTGCATAAATATAAATTGTGCAATATTTACTATATTGTTTTGGGATACCACCTTATACTCTACAATTTTCCTGATACTAATTTATCCTATTTATTTATTTTATTTTAAATTTATACTAACAAATTTATCGATTTTACATTATGGTAAAACAAACGAAGGGGTGAAAAAACCCAAAACATTATTTAAATAAAATAAAATACATAACATTGGCTAAAATAAAATACATATTGGGAAGCATGAAATACATATCGTTGATTTATGTCTACATTAATATATGTTAAGTTCTTTTGTGTTTATATCTACTGGTTGTAGGTTTAGTATAATTTCCTATTTAAGTGATTAGAGGGTTTAATAAGTTGGGGCTAGACTGGAAGAAATTATGTGTCAGTTTGTGTGTAATCCTGTACGTTGTCTATATTTAATTCAGTGTACATTTTATATATTCTAGTGTAGTATGGATAGTTATTATTCACTTCATGTCAATTGACCCGGGATATCATACCTTTTTCTTGTATTTTGAACCAACATGGGAGTGGAGTTAAATTGCTATACATTCCATACAAAAAAACATACCAGAATTACGCACAAATTGTGTGTGCCGAAAAAATTTAAATTATTTGTTCGAATCTTACTGCGGAAAAGTTGTGAAATGAGGAGATGAAAAAAAAAATAAGTTCTCTCCATATGTTTTGGTCTTACGTGGCTTTAAACAAAGCATAAATTTGTAACAATACATATTTTTACGATATGTTTTATACAAAAAAAAAAAAAAACTGTCGAGATAATATTTTGATTCATCTACGTCATTGAGCCTCGTATTACCTACAAAGTTGATTGAAAAATCTAATTAAAAAACAGCTATCACAGTTAAAGGATACAGCTATTAACAACTTGTATTTTTTTGTCTATTGTTTATTCCACTTATAAGAGTTAAACATTTCAAAACATTATTTTAGAAACTCAGTGGCAAAAAGTTAGAAAACATTGCTTTTATTTTAAACCTATACTTTTTTGATCCAGAATCTAGTGATTCAATATTTTATTATCGCAGAATTTAACTCCCAAATACATTTTATACACTTTAATTAACATTAAAATGATTTCATAATAATATTAATTTATGTTATTAGATTTAAAACAAATTTAGACCTTTTCAAGATCGAAACCAAGTATAAAATATTGAAGCAAATTATAATAGGGCGAAATCCAAGGTCAAGACAAGAAATGAAAAAATAAAAGTAGCTCAAACTAAATATAAAACTAATATAATTATTTATATGAATTTTAAATTCAATAAAATTCATGAAATGAAAATATAAAAACTTTAAAATAGTAAATAATTTAATTCTAATCAAAATAACTTTCAACAATAAAACTTTCAGTAAAACCGGAATATAACAACAATGAATTATGAAATAAGTAAAAGTGTTTTATTGTATGAAATTGAATATGTAAAAAAAATTAAAAAAAGGAATTCCTAAATATGTGATAAACTTAATAAGTTTTGGTGAAAATATAATTATTTTTTATATAGACTGTGACAAAGAAGACAAAATAAACATTATTATAGACATCAGACCTATAGTAAATGAAAAAAAATGTTAAACTTACTAATTATTGAAATTTCTGAAACTGAGTTTAGACTCAATTAAAATAAATAAATTTCAATAAAATTAACCAATATGATGTAAGTAGTACAATAGACGTAAAAAAAAAAATTGAGAAGATTTAAATTAATTGAAAATGAAAGGTTAATAAGTTTTGATGTGGCAACCCTATTCACCATATACCAATAAAAATTGCTATCAAAATGTTATAGGATAACTGGAAGAAAATAAAAACATATACCAAAATACAAATGCGTATTAAAAGTTTTTTTTATCTGGACCAGTTTCGCTAAATGACGATAATACAAATATAATCGACTCTGTCTGCTGATATAGCTAGGATATTTATGAATTAATTATTATCAAACGTTATAAATGAATAAAACCAATATCATGTTCAAAATATTCCGATGATATTTTAAGGAAATAGATAACTTCTTTAACAGTTTAAATAATAAAAATTAAATCCAAAAAAGAATTAAAAATAATAACTCAAGGAAAAATTTCAACATGAAAATAAGGCGAGAAAATGGAAATATGATCATAGAATGTATACATAAAAATAACAGATAAATCAAAAATCAATATAATAAATACAAACATGTACGCGCTATTTTAAATAACTTTTACTTAAAAATATTATATGAAAAACAAGAATTCTATGTTCAAATTGGAAATCAAAATGGAATATCAAGCATAAATATGCTAAAATATAATATAAAAAATGCACATATCACTGCTTTGATTGAATAATGGCATTTTTTTTTTTAAATAGACGTGTTCAAAAGATATTATCGTTGACAGGGGTTTCTTTTCCAACTGTTGTCCTCTATCAACTGTCCCAAAGCTAATAGTGTTTGTCAAAAAGTAATCGTAGGTAAATGTACAATCTATAAAATACATCAAATGCAAAATAAATAGTTTTGGTTAAATGTTAAATCCAATTCAAGCAAAGCAGCGATATATAAATAATTTATCTCAAAGTTTAATTAGAAATTTTAAAAATTATGATGAACCAGAATAAATATTTTATTACAAACCAAAAAACTAAATTTGTAAACTAAACTGTGACAATGACAATAGCAATAGAGAAAAGAATAAATATATAGTAAAAAGAAAAATAAACATTTAAAAAACAAAATTAAAAACAGTGAAATTCGGTGATAAGAAAATAAAAATTCAAAAAAGAATAAAATGACACCCTAATACTAATACTAATAAACTGTTAACACGAAATGATGCCCTGCAAAGTGGGGCGAAACCTTGGTTAAGCATAAATAGTTTTTTGTTATTATTTTGAAGCCTCCATTGAGTTCACCACCCGCACTATCTTCCTCCAATTATTAGTGACTTTTAGAGAGATATGCCTTCCGGACGCGTCGGATCAAAAAAGCAAAAATAAGTACCCCATTGGTGTCTTGGAGAAAAAATAGATAAATTTAGATAAGAATATTAATAATACATTTTTAAAAAATTTGACCGCAAGCCTCAATGTATATTGCAATCCGGAAATGTAGTAGATTTACTGTAAGATATAGGGGCCCTCCACATTAGAAAATTTGTTATCTGAACAAATTTGAGTTATTAACAGAAACATACAGCATAGATAAGTACTGTTTAAAATCTTTATTTTATTTATTATCTGAAAATTAACTAGTTAAAAAAATTGATTACAGAACAGGTTCGATAGACAGTATACATGTCGAAACTGTGGGACCCATTGTTCATATAGGCGACACATATTAATGCTTAAGCAAATAGCTAATGTTAAAGCTCTTTCAGGGTTATAATGTTCTATTAAAGCAGGTAATCTAAACCTTTTATTGCATGCGTTTAACTTTTGCTTACTGAATTGAAATTCATATTACTGACAATTTGTCAACAATCATGCTTTAAAGCATCACTACAGCACATTCGTAATATCAATATCAATCTTACGAATTGTATCACCACTCAAGACACAATAGCATCAGAAAACAAAATTTTTACGAATTTCTGGACATATTTGCAGGAAATTCTCTAATAAACACCGATGGACCCAAAAGAGAAAGTGGTATCGGAGTCGTAGCAATTATAGTTTACTTCATAGTCCAAAGCAGTCCTCTCTCCTGAACCAATTCGTTTACCCCAGAACTGACAGCGATTTACCTCAGGTTACAGGAGAGGTATGGAAGCCTATTATGGAACAAATAAAAATATCATACTTTTCACGGACGAGTTCATTGTCACTATTGAAAAATTTATACAAAACATATCCTACATCAGTACTCATGTTTCAACTAATTCAACTAAAAACAAAAGGACATCCCAGGCAATTGGAGAGCTGATAAAGCGGCAAACGCTACATCATTGACCCCACCATCTGACTACTTAGATTGTCCTCACAACGACTTTTATACTCTGATTACAAAACAAATATTAAATAAATGACAAACAACTTGGACCAACACAACAGAAAACAAGAAGAGGGATCAAGCACATTGTACTCCCATGTTAGTTGTCAATCCAAAATTGTAGACGTCAAGAAGTAGTACTGACTACGATTTGGACACACTCGACTAATCCAAGAATAATTGCTACTGTCGCGAACATCTAGACCAGCAGCGTACTGACTGTTATACCATTAACTTTTTTTGGTTTGAAAGCAGATACGCCATAAGTTCTTAAATATCTTCAACCTACTGCAGATTCAAGATACCATTATATATTACTGATTGAGCCCATTGGGTGGAATATTTTCGCTCCAAAGCGACTAGAAGCATTTATCCCATTATTGTGTGCAGCTCTTACCGTACGGCATGTACTTATAATTGAGACTAAGAGATTCTAGTGCCAAATGACATGCTAAAGATCTTTGTGCACCCTTAATCCAGGGACGTGACGGCCGTGTGGGTTGGGGCGCAGATCCCAGTGCGCTCGGTTCAGAACGTTGTGGGTTCGATTTCCACATGGGGCAGTTAAACATTCATTTTTCGGCGGTCCCGAAGAATGAATCTTGACACTCTCGGGTGTCAAATGGTTTACTAACCATGGTGGGAGTGTCAGGATACGCGGCGGCAACCTAGGTAGCCGTCAGGGGTAGACAGGCAAAAAGAACCACTAGGCCCACTTGCCGGACTTGTTCCCTCCACCAAATATCAGTACCAGTACCCTTAAACCACATACTCAAGTAGTAATCTTCAAACATGAACTCCAAGGGTGAACTTCAAATTCTGAAATATATTCGCATTGAAATTGAATCTGCCCTCTGCTTGATTGACATTAGACATTCTTGCGAAATGAATATACTCTAATTGTAAACATTTTTCTGGTTCTTGTTGGAATCTACGACATAAATACTGCTCTTCATGAATCTTCCCTGCAAATTTCGAAGTATTTTCGCACAGAAATTTTAGGAGCTGTAATTTATTTTCTGAACAAACGGATAAGTCCTTGTGCTCAGCCAGTATTTTAGTCATGGAGCTAGATTGAATAAGATGTTTTGGAAGAATACCTTTGGACCATAAATTTGATTCCGTGAACATGGTAGTTTTCCGTAGCGTAATTATTACCTAAGTTATTAGCTTTAACTCAGACATAAAAACTTTTAAAATATCACAAAAGGTTTTTGATCTTTTCTATTAACCTTTATTAATGTGGTTTATTATTGTCACTTACGAAGTAAACTACCTGGTTGTTAGTGGATATAATCTCTTTTACGCTATTTCCTAATTTTCATTAACTAACCACTTCAGAGGGAGAGCATGAATGATTTATATTTTATCTCCAATAGATAACGGACTCCTTGTTGGCTGGTGAAGTGTTCGGAGTTTAGATTTGACAATTAATATTTTTAACATTATACAGTTATTGAAATTATCATGTTATTTTGTTTTGTGTTTTAGTATGAAAGCTTACTAAGGTGATTTTTGAATATGCACACATCACCGCGTAATTTACAGGTGATTTGATTGCGCTTGTGTCTGATTTCTAGATCCAAAAATGTATTATAACCTTACTAATGAATCATGTGGTAATAACCACCTTAATGACCGTGGGTGTGTGGGTCGAAGAATGAGAGAGGAACGACAGATGGAGGTAAGCTTAGGTACCGAGAAGAGGGCAGAGAAGTACACGTTGATGGTCTCATTCTACATATCCTCTGCTTTGGATAGTGGCTGGTGACCCTGCGTACACCATCCCCTTCAAGAGTATGAAAGGCCCTGTAACTTATAGGTTGATGCCTTATGGACAGGAGATTTATGGTAAGTTGCAGCTCTAATGAGGTCGAGAGGAGAATATTGAGGAACAGCATCTACAGTTCAGTCTTTGGACCGACCATGTGGAAGCTTGTATTCGACCAGTTACCGGGGAAATTGTAAGAAGGATTCCTGACGACAGCATATGTTGTATTGCATTTCTAAAAATGAGATCTACTGCTCAATTATTTACAAATTCCTTTGTTTCCTTATTAATAAGGAAACGATTTGGTTTGTGTTTTATTAGCTTATCACATTTTGTAGAGGGTTTTCAGAAAATATTCTTTGTAGAGCAAAAATATCTATTGTTCTTAAATAGATATTAAGAAAAAAAATATAATAATAAATCAAGATCGGCATTGGTTTTGAAAAATAAGCAATTTCTATAATTTTATTATAATTTTCTGAAATTAATATTTTTAAAAACCAAAAGAAGACTATATATTACAACAACCTTTATCACATAGCTTTTATCAGACAATTTTTTATCTTTTAAATTTAGTTAAAGCCCGATAATGAATGAATGATCGGATAATATAAGTCAATGATTTTAGTGATTTACTCGTTCAGGGCGTGCCGTATCAAAAAAGAGTCTGGTACAAATTTGTCTTCAAATTTTCTATGTTATCAAAATCCGTGAAAAAAAAATTACCCCATCCAATTGAAAATTCCCCTTTCCAATGAAAAATACCCTTAAAAACGAGACTATG
The DNA here is from genome assembly GCF_000696795.3 of Halyomorpha halys. Taxonomy (NCBI): domain Eukaryota; kingdom Metazoa; phylum Arthropoda; class Insecta; order Hemiptera; family Pentatomidae; genus Halyomorpha; species Halyomorpha halys. The sequence goes on along the minus strand of NW_027111254.1, from coordinate 413,788 downwards.
AAAATTCTAAAAATTGTAAAGGTCAGGAGGTAGTGGGAGTGGGATAGAAGGATGAGGATATTGTACAAGTCCATATTATGTATTATGGACCTTATGTATAATACATACGTGAGTGTGTCTGTGTTTAATGTTTTTTTTTTGGGGGGGGGAGGGGTAGGAGGTCTTTTATTTTATAAATTAACTATGTATCTAAAACGCCAACAAGTGTTACTCCAATTGTATATTTTTATTGTTTTAAGGAAACTAGGTTTCCCAGAATGTAACCTTTATTAGTAACCAAAATAAAGGTTACTTTTTCATTTCATTTTATAGATGAACTATCATCCAGGTTATTTTCTGGTGGGGGAGAGTCAAGTCAATTATCATCCTTGTTATTGTTACACTTATGATAAATACTTGTTTATAAAATTGTGATAGTCAAAGAGTGTGAAATGTTATTAGTCTTTGTTTCTTTAATTTAGCTACATCTTCTCCCAGGATGTTTCTCTCAAGCTGCTTCTTTTCCAGTTATATATTTACAGCAATACCCTGAAGGTCATGACTTAGTAAGTAAGTCAAATATTTTGATGATTGATATTTCTAAATTTTTAAATCTATTTCAAGTAAATGAATCCTTATTATTTTTAATTTCCACAGCCTTATATTAAACTGCAATATAATATTGCTATTCATGAATTATGATAATCCTTATTTGATGATCTTTGATGATATTAATTTTTCTCATATATTGGCATTGATCAAAGAAAAGAAAAATGATCTCTTATTTATTAATTGTATTATTTCATTTCATTTCTCTGGAATAATTTTTTTTGTTTGTATTCTTATTTTAAAATGAAGTATGCAGTTAATTGAAATAAAGATTTCATACTCTCAAATAATGGGTTTTTATTTATAATTATTGGTATAATTGTGTATACCATATTAAACATATCATGAGATATCATTTTTAAAGAAATAATCAATCTCAACATCCAAGGGATCAACAGAAAAACTTCATATTCAACACAAGTTATAAACATCACATCAGTAAATTTATTCCTGTATAAGAAAAATATTTTCGCCAAACTACAGTTTTATGTATAAACTTCTTTATTCTTTACCGTGATCTTTTCAGAAAACTGTATATTAAAAATATCAGAACTAAGAAATTCATACTGATTTTGTGGACCTAACACAAATATTCAACAGGGTCAGGAAGACATATTGCTAAAGCACTGGAAGAGTATGGGTTCGAAATAAGCCTGAAGAGGGCTATACTCGGTTTATATTAAAAACAAAGAAATGTTGTGAGAACTAATAATCACATTTCCAAGGAATTCAAGAGCACCCAGGGAATAAGGCAAGGTTCCAGTCTTAGCCCACTACTATTCATAATGGTACTCAACATAGCCCTGGAGAGAGTAAAGATGAGAATAATGGATATTACCACAAGCAAAACCAAAATAATGAGAATAAGAAGAGAGGGAGAAAGAGAAGACCGAATAATACAACTAAAGCGAAAGGAGCTGGAGCAAGTTATAGGTTTCAAGTCCTGGGGGCCCACCTTAACGAGAACGGCTGGGTAGATAGAGAAGCCTGAAAAAGAATAAAATTGACAGGCAAATGCTTCCATTCACTCAAGGCTGATTTCCTGGGAAAGAAAAAAGTAATAAAGGTCAAGAAAATAGTATATAAGACTATGTTTACCCCATTACTGACTTATGCCAGCGAGTCCTGGACTGCTACCTCAAGACACTGAAGCCAAATTCAAGAAATGGAAATGAGATACTTGAGGAGGATAGAGGGGAAAACACAAAGAGACAAAAAACCTGGGAGTGAAACTGGCTGAATATACTATAGATGAAAATAGACTGCAAAGGTTTAGTCACGTAAAAATAATGCAAGAGAAAAGAATGGTCAGTATAATGTATCAAACAAGAGTGAATGGAAGGCTAAGAAACATTTGCAGTCAAGGAAGCGTTTGACAGGAGAGGAATCAACTGGAATATATATAGCCAGCTGATACAGTATCGAGACTTATAGATCCAGCTCTAAGAGCAAGCTCCTCACAATGCTCCATGGTAAAAGAGAAATGAATGATTAAGTAGAAGAACTGTTTTAGGCATAAATAAATTATAATTATAGTCAATATCTTCTCAATAAAGTAATCAAGTCCATTAATTTGTAAAAAAAACAAAACAGTAAATTTGTAAGCAAAAACTAATGATATATAAGGAAATTATACTAAATCAGAGTATCATTAAAGTTAATCAATTAATTATTGAGGTGAAAAATAAATTTTGTTTGACCTTTGTATAAGCTCAAAAGTTTTATTTACTTTCTTTTTCTCAGTTTAACATGGAACTGTATGAACAAATTTGACTGCTGCACTGTTCATTTAACTTTTTTCACTATATTTTCTTGAAAAGCAACATAGTAAATTAACGGAATATATATACATATATTTATGTACAACCAACTCAATATACATGCATTAGATTATACAGTACATAATATATTATTTACAATGTTATGTTTAAAAGTAATACTTTTTTTGATAGTTTTTTTAAATATTATTTGGAGATTAAATTAAATAGTTAATGTCTTTATTTGGAATACAATTTTAAGATACCTTATTTATTAATAATTTTTGTTTATACAGTCAAGTGTTATTAATTAAATAGATGCTCTCTCTTTCTCCCACCCACGCAAACACCACATATCCACAATGTGCACGCACCCACGCACACCCGCACGCGCACGCACACGCACACACGCGCACACACGTACGCACACGCACACACACGTACGCACACGCACACACTTCATTTATAACTTTATTCAACTTACAATCATATTTGTCCTTCAAGTCTTCCATATAAACATTTTCTCGCCTGCATCATCACCCAAAAAATATTCTAACAAAAAAAGAATTAATAACTTTTACGTCAATCAAGAATTAATTTAATAGTAGTTTGATTTTTTTTCTTTTTAAAAAACCGAGTGAGTAGGAAATTTAAGAAAACCTTGTTTATACATTTAATATAGATTATTCATTAATACTTCAGGAAGTTAAAATATATTACTTTTTTTGTGATCCAATAAATTATAAATTGAAAATAGATGAGGGAGTATACCGAGTTAATATGTTTCTAACATATATTCTTTATATCCTTACTTTATAAAACAATCAATAGTGACTGAGGCAAGTTGTATTTTTGTGCCATGAATACTTTTAGTCTAAAAACAGTTGTAAATATATGAAGAAAGATGAACTGCTTTCATTTTCTGTTTCATAGCCATTAAATTTAAATGTAATTAGATCTAAGCATTACATAAAAATTAATCAGTATAATGTTAAATATTATTTCGGATAACTATCAATATTTATTTTAATCAATTCACTCTGCTAATTAACATATCCTAAGAATGATTCAAAAATTGCTTATTTTATATTTAATATTTAATCCATTGCAACCTATCATGTTGCAAAGGTAAGATTCAAATAGTCTTATTTATATGTCAATGTCAGATTAAAACTGGAATCATTTGAAAATTGGAGAAATGATAAATAAAAAGTAATAAAAGTATTTTAATATATAATCTTAAATTGAAGAAATGATAAAATGGTTGCAGTCTTCTCTTAGTGAACAGTATAGTAATATTACAAATTATAGATCACTATAAATATTAATGGTGTACTAGCATTATAATGATGGTTGATTTACAATATTTTTTTTTTTATTTTAAGAAGAGTTACAAACATTTGCTGATTTAAAAATTTGTTCAATTCTATTTTTTCTTACTGATATAAAACATTTAATATAATAATTTTATTGTTATAACATAGGATTAATAACCAACACTGCTATATGTAAACATTAACAATATATATATCTATTATAAGCTAATTTTAATCCCAATCATTATATTTTCTAAAGTAGGAAAAAAAAAATTGTTTGCATAAATTTAAGAAGTTATTATTACATATGCTGAACCTGTGAATAGTAATATGATTATCTTCAATAATTCATAGGCAAGGGTTCAATATAAAAATTTAGTTAAAGAATCGTTTGAAATAAATCTGTAACTCCCTCATCTAATTAAAATGTTTAATAATAGCATTATATCACCCATATTATCAACCTCATTCTTACTTAATACAATGACACAGAGAACCTTAGGAAATTTAAACCATTTAGTCAGTAGCATGATAATATTACAGTAAATAACAGTATTGATTACTGTATAAGATTCTTAGTTATAATTAATAATGCATATCAACTTTGTATTATTGTTTTTATTTTCTAATTTAATATTATTGTAGCAAGATTGTCTCAAAAAATAATTACTAAATAAAACTCACTCAAAACCAAAAAAACATGCACAAAGTTTCTCCCTCATTCAAGCTTAATATTTGATTATGTTTAAGAACCTCTTATGAATAAGATATCTTTATTAAGGAGAAAGGTCTTATTATACAGAATGTGCAACTTATTGTTATTTATATTATTTAAAACTATCAGTCAAGTACAATATACATTTACATACGTATGTTTCTGTTTGTTTTTTTTAATCGTAAGCTTTACTTGAGAATTAATCTACCAAAAAGCTTGAAATATAACAATGTATCATTTCTGTAAATCATACAGGACAATGATACCTATTTTTAATACTACTCATTGAAACCATTAAATCACACATAGATTGATGTAATGAAAAACAGATTAAGGTGATTAATTGGTTTATGCCAATAATTCTATAGTCATGGAATCAGTAAATAAAAAAAAATTAATTTTCTTTACTGTAAGTCACACAAATAGTGAAAGCAATGACTATGGAATAATATTGGGTAGGCAGTTATTTGATTAATTTAAAAATTATAATAATATATAAAACAAAGAAATACTAGAATAATAAATCAAATTATGTTTATTTTACAATAGTCATTTAAAGTGGGTATTATGAAATTATTTGTCAGTTTTATGTTGTCAAAAGTATGTTGTTAATAGTTAACTGTATTGTATAATAAACATAGATGTATGTATGTTGTCTGTGTGTGTGTGTGTGTGTGTGTGTG
>NW_027111254.1:405309-408663 GCF_000696795.3 Halyomorpha halys | reverse complement strand
GTGTGTGTGTGTGTGTGTGTGTGTGTGTGAGCGAGTGGGGCATGCACCCATGTATTTGTATGTTGTAACAAATAAAAATTATTATTCAATAACTTTAAGATACCCAGCTATAAAAAAATTGACATATTAAAATTTATCTAAATTTTCAAAACATAATAAATTTTATTTGGACTGTTCCGTTCTACATATTCTTATTAAATCATAAATGAAAACTTAACATCTCATACCCAATAAATTTTTGTTTTGTTTTTAAGTGTCTTCCAAACATTGTAAAAATAAATAACAATGTATTCTTACTTAGAATAAAACTGATCATTTGAAATGTTATATTCATGAAACATGAATTAAATTTTTTTATTTCCTAAAACTTCTTTTCCTTATTCTTTGTATTTTCATCTCTATGAACAGCTAAACTTCAGGCCCATTACCAATTTCATTTATATAAAAAAGTATTATTTATTGAGGAAAAATTAATACAGAAATACAGTCAAGTTTCAGTCCCATAATATTTATTTGTGGCTAGTTAATTGCCTGAAGAAATGTTGATCAAAGAGAATAACTATCACAACTTACAAACATACTTAAAATTTAATTCTTATGAGAAAAAACTGTATAATGGTCAGAAATTTAAAAAAAGATTAATTAAAAAAAATAAAATTACTTCATTTTCCTAATCCAAATTTCATAAATATGAGTTCTTTTCCTTTTGAAAGAATGTGGTCCACAGAATTATCACCTGCAGTCATTTCAGATAACTTTTGCATTAAGTTAGGTGCTAAAGATTCTGTTGCAGGAGCTGCATTAGGTTGTTGTTTAGTCTCTATAGAAGGTGGAAGCTGGACAACGGGGTTAGGAGGTGCTTGATATTTTCGTGCAGTTGAGAGATGTGAAGGAGTATGAACTGGTTCTTTTTCCACCCTACCATCCTAATAATAAGAGAAAAAAAGAAATATTAGTTCATGTACATACTTACATATTCATTGGTACATTTTAAAAAATAAATAAATTGTCATTATACTTATATTCTGTTGATTTTTATTTTTAATTCCTTGTTAGCATAATGTTTTTTAATTTGTAACTTTTTTTAACCCAAAAAATCATTCATTATTACAATTTAATAACTTTTTTTTAGAACTTCACAAAACCATTGAAAAATAATAATAATAAATAAAAACACCTACAATACCTTAAGTGCCAATAAAAATGAAATTTCATATTGAACTAAATTTGAATTTAATTATGGTTTTAGTATGTTTCAAATGAAGGTATATCATTGTTAAAATTATTTAGTTTAATAATTGATTTATCAGTTATTTGTAGATAATATCATAAAACAGATTCATTGAAAAATTCATGTGCTTACAATGAATTTTAAAAGAATACAATTACAATTGTTCAATGATTCCTTAAATTTGGGTGTTGGAAACATAGCAACTGCCTCATTTATTAAAAAAAAAATAAAAGCCTTTGGGATTACTTTTAGAAAAAATAAAGATAAAGCTTAAAAATAGCAATCCTTTATCACAAAATCATAAATGAGAAAAAAAATAACTCAAAATTGTGTTATTTTTCTTAATCAATCAAATTTAAAATGATTATGTTTCAAAAAAACATTAAAAGGTTTGATAAATTAAGAAATCTTACATGAATGCATCGATTCTTAACATTAATTCATTGATTATCTGTTGATAGCTGTAATTCTATTGGTTCAAATTAATAAGCATTATTTTATAAAGCTGACTAGGTTGTGACCTTATTTATGATCCCAGATATTAGATAAGCCTTTTTTCTTAAGTATAGATTAACAGTTTATTTACTTTTATGTATTCAGTTATGTACATTCAACTGTGTTTTGTATACTTCATAATTGATTTTAATCTAAAATAAATTACAGATTAAACTACAGTGTATCATTTCAGAAATAATATAATGATAATTTGCTTTGCAACTTTTTCTAATAATAAAAATTATGCAGTTTATGGCTGTTTCGCTTTAAGAGTAATTATAATGAACAGGTAACATGAGTAATTTAGCAAACACAATTATTTAAAACAATTTCAGAATAATTATAATTCACATCTAATTCATAATTAAAACAAATCAACAAGTGTCAACAATTAATATTATAAATAAAGGATACATGAATATTGGGTGGTTTTATACTCAAGGTAAAGTCAGACAACAACAGATAATTTAGACCTATTCTTATTTTTATTAAGTGTGTGGTTCAATTGATGAATTTATTTTCAAATATAGCTTTTTACTATTAATAAATTATTCATAAACATATTTTTGCAACAGCTCAATTTATAAGATGTTCAAAATACTATAAAAAATTATAATATTTTGTATAATAGGGATAAAAGAAAATATACCATTTATTTTGACTATATACATTTTTTTGTGTATATGTGATTCCAGGCAGGAAATAAATGGTTGTGTGAGTGTAACCTAGTAAATACAAATTAATATTATTTAAAAATGAAAAATATTTCAATTATCTAAAATTCAAGCAATGACCAACTTGAGTCACTACCGAAAAATATACTATATCTTATCAATTTATAATTTTCTAGAAACACTTCATAAAAAGAGAATTTTAATTCAAAAGACTACAAATAATTTGTAGTTATAATTAATTTGATATACTGTGAATTAATTTAACAAAAACAATAATGTTAATACCTATCATCTTAAAAGCAGCATATTATTTGAAATTTTTAAAAGTTTAACTTCTATATCATTATATATTTTTAATCTTATTAGTCTTCATTTATTAAACTTCAATGTTCAAAAACCTAAGAAACAATAAAACTAGGTGACAAAGGTCACACCGAAAATCAGTTGATTAGTTCACATATATACCATATCGTTTTAAAACCATTAAACAATATATAGCCATTCATGCTTTGAATATGGTCAATATCCAAATTCTTCCAGTGAATGATGCTTTTCATTAGGACCTAAATAAATAAAAACTATTTCTATTTTTCCATATTGTTGAAGATTGAACAATGTTAATAATATTGGCATACCATTCTATTATCTTATATTAAAATAAATACATTTCTAGTATAAAATTATAATATAATTTTTAATCTAAAGTTTAGAACAAAAAAACAAATGGTAGAGGAGATGGAGAAAATGTCACGGATAAGTAAAAAGTACTCACTGTTTTAATTCACAGATCTGCAGTGATTAGCATGTTGACCATTGCATACCTATGAATTATACCTGTGTAAATTTTTTCCCCATGCTTAGCTTTGTTCCCACCTACCCTGTACTACTTAAATTGGTCATTTTTATTGACAATGGAATACTACAATGATAAAAACGGTGTGTGTGTGTGTGTGT
>NW_027111254.1:395500-405234 GCF_000696795.3 Halyomorpha halys | reverse complement strand
ATATATATAAAGTGTATAACTTTTTCAAAATCTGAGGGTGAAAAATATTAAATCATTCATTTAAAAGAGATGATATTAAATTTAAAGTATTTAATGTCCTTTAAATGCTGAATATTCTATATCATATAAAGTCACCTTTCATATAGATTATTGTGGGTTAGACTAATACCAATTGTAACAATTTACCATGTACTATAATATAGTGATCAATGCTAAAATTAAAGTAATTTAGTGCACAATAAATACATGAACCAAAGATATAACTTCATCTTAATCTTAAAACAACTTTTGAAGTATATTTTTTTTTTTTTAATATATTTATGAAATATGAAATTAAAAGTCATTGTTACTTTGATTAAAAACTTTTCTTAGTATATAATAATAAAGGCATTGGAAAATAATGGACTGAACCTGAGTAATTATTCATACCTAATATAGAAAAAAAAAAGATTTAAGCTTAAACATATAATTTTAAAGTTTACATTTTATAAGTTATGTTACATAAGCTTAAATTTTAAAGCTCAGATTTTGTTTCTATATTAATGGTTTCATATATAATTTTTTTCAAAAATATTACCCTTCTGAAATTATTTTCTTAAACCTAATGATTAATCTGAAGTTACATTTCTTAAACTATCTCCAAATTTAATTGAATAGAAAACATAGAAATATATCCGTCAATGAAGAATAAAATATAATGATATTAAACTTAATTTTTAAAACAAACTTATGATAGTATTCTTCCTGTCATTTTTTATATATAATAATAATAATAATAATATCTGATAAATCATAATTAAATATATTAATTTGTAAATTATACCTACTATTTACTAATTATCTGACTATAAGCTGTCTAATAAACTACTTTAATAATGTAATACAAATAATGTCAATCAATATGTGTTCAAAATTCAAATAAAATATTCCCATGCTGTCATGCCAATTATTTGGCATGTTGATCATGCCTTAAGTAGTTTTTCGAACATGCTGTCATGCCTCTTATTTATTTGTGAACTTATGTAAACATTTAATCAATTTATGTTAGTGATTAGGATTAGATGATTATTCTTAATCTCATTTTATCTATAATAATAAGCTATTTTGAGACAACTAAAAAAATCAGTTTTGTAAAAGTAAAATATAGGCAACCAAAAATATTAATTGTCTCGTAAAAATTCATGCAAAATCACTTATAGAGACAGTTATAACCATTCAAAATTAATTAAATAATTTTATCACTAAGCCTATAATGTAGAAAGTATTTTTTAAGTTTTTTATTTGTTTATGCTTAATTAAAGTTTATTGAAATTTAAATTAAATAAATAAATAGACATGGAAAATCTAAGTAAAATTTTCACAATTTTCCATTCTGAAATAACCTCATTATCCTTTTATACCTATGTTATTAAGGTGTAATAAAATAATGAGTTGCTGAATGTTTAAATATTAGTTCTGCCTAAATTTCTTAAACTATCAAACTGTTATAGGATGATATAATGTAATTAACTTAAAAAAAAAAGTAGGTTGATCCTTAATATTATCCCAAAATTATTCATAAAATGTAGCTTGCCAACATTTTTTTGCTGCATTCATTGAAAAAGCATATATAAAATTCTTACTTTATTATTCATTTTATCTTAATAATTTTGACTGTTATACCAGAACAGTATTTAAACTACTATTGTACAAGGTGTATTTCTTACTTGTTCATTCATGTAGCATTGATGATATATTTTAAAAAGAAATAAACCCATATGAAGTTTACATATTTTCATATTACTATTGTTCTTTCTCAAACCATTGAGTATTATTTTATATAAAGCATAGTATATACATATAGCATTATTTTGGAACTTCATTGACAGTTATAAAATGATTTTTAAAAAATCATAATGTTAATTACCTACCATATAAGAAAATTAATAAAACAAGTTTGTTTTCTTGTTTTATTCTGAACCGCACAATTAACTTTTTGTTGTAGCGGTCTGGTTTGTTATAGTATATCTTCCCAGTTTTCCACTTTGACTCAGCTAAGCAGATTAACTTAAATTAAAGTGGGATTAATTGTAGTTTAAATTCATCTTTGAAAATAAAAAAATAGGAAGGATTTAATAAAGAGAGGAAAATATTTGTAAGTGTGTGTGTACATAAAAATATTTAAAATAAACCCTGTAGGAATATTTCTACTGGTGTTTTATTTATTTAATACCAGATCAGCAAGGTGGGTCTTACATGGTTAATATAACCAATACATTTTTTTTTTTAATAATTTATTATGTATGGGGGGAATATAGTCTAGTACAAAGGACACCCCTTGTACGCTCCCATACCCATACAACGTTATAATTAAAAGAAAATAAGATAAAAATAATAGATAAAAATAACGCTCCTTAATAAAAGTGAAAAGTAAAATTAATAACAAAAATAACGACATTCGTAGACCTAACAAAACAAACAATTGACCTCTAATGGGTAAAAAAAGAATTTAATTTGAATAAAAGACGAAGAGAGAAAAAAAATAATAATAATAAATAAAATAGAAGTAGTGTGAATAATTGAATTAATCACTATAGAATTTATAACAGAATGTCCTGCACCAGCCAGAACTTTACTGTTTGGGTTTGGGTTTCCCAAGTTGTAGGTCACTGCTCCTTTAACTGTTGGTAAATGGGAGTGGAACTTCATGAACCATTTTTTCATGTAATCCTCTATCGACTCCATTTGTTATTCTCGATGCAATTAGCTATTTCTTATGAACCAAGGAGGATCCACTGCGATTCTTAGGACTTTATTTTGAAAAGATTGTCATTTTTTACTTTTCATAAAGAATTCCCCTCCCCAGACTTCACAGCCATACATCAGCAGTGGCCTGAGAATTGTTTTAAAAATAAGAACAGTTGTTTTTTGTTTTAATTTGAATTTTCCATTTAGGATAGGATATAGCATTGCTAACCTTGCGTAGGTTTGAGTTAGTTTGATATTGATATGATGATTCCAGGTAAAGCGGCAATCTAGGTGAATTCCCAGGTGTCTTACTATTTCACTGGCAGGATTCAATTTCACATTTTAACCTTTGAGGATAAGTTCCAGTGAGTCTGGTGGGCGTCTAAAAGTAAAAACTTTAGAAATACATTTTTCAATGTTCAGACTAATCATCCATTTAGTGAAGTATTGTTCTAGGTGTGGCTTTACAAAGTATTTCTTACGTATTTGTTGAAAGAACACTGTATCGTCAGTGAACATTGCTATGGGGGTGTGTGTGGACTGGATGATGTTGTGAAGGTAGAAGTTGAACATAATAGAAGAAAGGACTAATGCTTGTGGAGTACCGGCATGGATTTGTCTGAGGGTAGAATTTTTGTTATTTATTCTGACATAAAATGTTCTACTATTGAGGAATGAGCTCAGAATATTGTAGAGGTATTTCGAAGTCTCTACTTTCTTTAGTTTATATAGGAGAACTCGATGACAGACCTTGTCAAACACTTGTTGGAACTCCAAGAACGCTACCAGGGTGTGACTCTTCTTTCAAACTCGTTTATTGCATATTCCAATAATCTTGCCAGTTGGTGAGAAGTGGAATGACTGTATTGAAAACCAAATTGAAAATCGGTAATAATTTTGATGCTCTGAATATAGCTGCTGATTTGTTTAGCGTTCTTATCAGGCTTGTAAATTTCTATGAGTTCGCCTTTCTTCCACATATTGGGAAAATATCCAGTACACTGACAACTCTTAAAAATTGATGTGATAAAAACAACAGCTTTCCTGGGTAACATTTTAATTGCTATGACTGGGATTAATTCATGGCCAGGACATTTCTTTATCTTGAGCTTATTCATCAGATCTTGGATTTCTTTTAGGGTCATGAATTCAGGGGAGATGAGCTGTTTATATTAGTTTAAGTTGCTCAGGAAATAATCAGTTGTTACTGTAAATTGGTTTTAATATCTAATGTAGTCCTGAGTTAGGACTAATTAAAAATTTATTTATAAATAAAACACAAGTGGCAATATTGTTGTTAATCACAAACATGTAAATATGGTAATATTATCAGAGTTTTAGTATGTGTAAACATTTAGAACAAACTTTATAGTGAGTCAGTTTTGAAATGTAAAATAATGCTTAAATATGTTTAGTGCAGCAAACCAATAGTTATACAAGTAATACAATAGTAATTGTTAATATATAGCAGATAAACATTATATCAGTATTGTACTTTTAATATAAAAGTAGCGTTAGTACTCTAAAAATTTAAATCAGAATTAAGTAATTAATTACTATAAATAAGTATGTTATACATAAATCCTTTGCAGATGAAACTTTTGTATCAAATTGAAGGAAACTATTGACCAAATCTAAAATCATACGTACCTACATGTTTTAAATAAATACAATTGTAAACAGAAAATAAATACTTACTTGAATTTCTCATAGGATCAACTACTTGTTAGTATACCTAACAATTTATATCAATGTTAAAATTATTAATTAATTAAAACATTAATTATTAACTAGCTATTAAAAAATTTATTAAAATTATAATAACAAGAAATATTACTTAATATTATATAAATATGAAATAATAAGAATATATTAATGAAAATTGAATAATTAATTTAAAGAAACATTTATTAAAAATACATGTGCTGTTTTTATTTACATATTAAACCAAAATGGAAAAGATATTATTTATATGTTTATATACTATTTATATGTTTGTATACTATAATCCTTTATCTTTCATGTGTTTTCAAAACATTGGAAAAGATTATTCACGAAAATTAAAGATATTATATTCCCATTTAAATTATAATCTATATGAAGATTTTAATAATTATATATCACACTTCACATTCCATTTATCTCATTTCCTTTTGATGTTTCAGACTTCATTGTCCACTGTTAAACGTTAATATATAAAAAAATGTTATCTTCCATAAAGTAATTTCATTATGCAACATGTGTTAATTTAATTATCATAAATTATAAAAGTTATGCAGTAGTTCACTAGTCCACCACTAGGAAGTAGAGCAAATAGTACACCTAACCTTAACTAGATAGCATGTTAACAAGCCTTATTGTCCCAGTGACATTAAAGAAAATCATTCATGTTAAATAACATTATTAGCTGTACAACTTGTATATATTTTTATGTAAACATACCATTTATTACTTTAGCTTATAATAAAGTGACAAGATGGAAATTAACTGATCAACATGAAAAATAATAACGTAAAACAAACACTTCTAGGTATCTTTTTCAGTCATAAATCGTTCACCATGTCAGACTAATATAATATAACAGAGGCCGGAATGGCCCCTCCCCATTCCTTGATAGCCCCTGGCAGTACAGCCACTCTTGTAAAACCGCCTTCAGCGGACCCAGCTTTCACATCTTATAATGCCGTAAGGCAAACAAAGATATAATTTGTAATGTAACTAGTGTATATATTCCTTAGATGTAAGTTGTATATAATTGTAAATGTTTAAATAAATAAAAATTAGGAGGTAAGAAAAAAAAAAAAAAAATATAACAGAGGATAAGTCACTCTCTCAATTCCTTCTGGGATGACCAATGTTGTAGATCAGTATGTTAATGTCTACTTATTTTGGAGCATATAAGTTTCTCATTTATGCTTTTCAAAAGTTTTATTTTTTATTTTCTACTTGATATGTCCAGGATCATCTCTAGCCTCTCCCACTAATTTTCCCAAAGATGAGATAATGCTCACAAATCCTTGAAAGTTATATTTCTTATAATTTTTTTTTTTAATTCAATAACATAAAAAATGAAACAATGTCTTTTATAGTAGTTTTTATACCCACATAATTTTTCCTTACCTCTTTTCCTATAAATAATATAATAATAATTAATAATCATCGTATGAATTTTCAATAATATACCACCCATCAAAAAAACATTTTCTCCATTAAGTCAAGCTTTCCCTATTCTTTGGTCAGTACAGCTGATATTTATTCAATGGCTACTGTTTATGTTGCTATTTATCACTTTTATTTATCCAACTCAAAAGATGAAAAAATAAAACTATAATAGTATCTATTGATTTTCTGCATGATAAACTTCACATTTTTTTATGTAAACAGTTGTTCTACTTGCACACAAAACTGTTCATGTCCATGTGAATCAATACCAAATACTTCTAGCAATTAAATGATACTCAAGTTAAATATAAGATAAACTTTTACAATGTTTCAAACTATTATCATTAACCTCTGTGAAATCATTCAACTGTTACAATACTGAACAAGTTGTTAAGTTGTTCTAGAATGAATTAGGAAATACAATAACAAATTTGTATGAACTTCTACACAAACCAACAAAAAGAATGAGAAATAGGGAATGAGAAGAGAAATCTGTAACCATATAGAATCTCAGCAACAGTAACAGAGACTCTCAGTGGATTGATATTCTTTTAAATCTTTTTAAGATAATATTTAATTTTTATTACTATAATTAATAAATTATGTAATAAATCAAAATTAGCAACTGGAAGAAACTATTGTTTCTTACTGATGCTACAATAAAAAACCTTGGAGCCACACAGGAATAATCACATTTCCCAAATCACACATAAATCCATCACTTCACTCAAACAATTCCTAAGATTCCGTAATTCCATTCCTCAGAACACCTGTCAGCTCCTAATATCCTCTCTCCTCTTCCCCCACTTCGACTACGGTTCCTTGGTCTGTGGAGGGCTATCTGCAGGACTAGAGTTGAGACTGAAGAGACTGATGAACTGCTTTGTAAGATTTATCTTTGAGTTTCCAAGGAGCTCTCAAGTCTCCTACTGGTATATCAAGTTGAAGTGGTTCTATTGAATGGCTCCTGAAGGCAATACCTCCTTGGTATTTTCCTATTCCAAGTTCTTAAAATCAATAAACCTACCTATATCCTTGATCTCCTCAGTCTTTGTTCATTGATCCACTCACTAAACACCAGATCCCAACCGATTGATTTATATATGCCCTTCTATAGAACCGCCTTCTTCAGCAAATCCTTCGTCATACATGCAACCTCCTTCTGGAATTCTCTTCCCATCTCTATTCACCAATCCTTATCCATTCTTTCCTTTAAACAATACCTATTTCTTCACTTATTGTATAATCAAACCTCCGCATCATTGTAATAAAATAAATAGGCATACATTGATTAACAGTATAAACAGCAGTTAAGCCAATATCCAAATGTAATTTAATTTTACTTACTGGAAACTTGTAAATGCTTACCAGACAAAAATCTTAATGTATGAACCATGTATTTATTCTTAGGGGACATATGTCCCAGAATAAAATTATTTTTTCATTCATTCATTCATTCATGAAAAGATAGTTGACCATGGATAATATATATGAGAAGATAGTTGGGGGGAGCGGTCAGAATATAACACAAATAAGTTGAAATAATTTATTTAATAGTGTCAATGTTTCGGCCAGAAATTCTAGCCTTGCACTTGGCTTGGCAATTTCCCACTAGCAGCCCTGATGAAGGCTATAAATTCTGACTGAAATGTTGGCACTATTCAATAAGTTATTTCAACTTATTTGTGTTATATTCTGACCACACCCCCTAATCGTCTTCTCCTCATATAATGTTTCTTACATTGTAATTCAAATTGTCCACACAAAACACATTGTTACAAACATGCTGAATACCAACTAAGAGTATGTAAAACTCAGACATCAATAGTAATAACTAACAAGGAAAATGTATAGCAGTAATTGCCAAACTGAATGCCACGGCACCCACCAGTGCCACAAGCTTATGCCACGTGCGCTGCAAGTAATGTCACTTTCTCAAATTATTACAAAAAAAAAATTAAAAACTTAAAATTAAAACAGCAAATATACAGTCCATTCCAGCATTTACTGTTCACTGTTTCTTCTTCTTTTCCTATGTTTTCAACCACTGAATGAATAGTTGTGTTGCAAATATTATTTAGCTTGACAAGGGTGTAGTGAAATTTTTCAAGCCCAAGAATGGTGTAGTGAATTGTTTTTAGCCCAAGAAGGGTGCCACAGTATAAAATGTTTAGGACCACTGCTGTATACTATTTAGTGTTTGGGGCAAACTACAAAGAGTGCATAAAACTTAATTTCTACAACAACTAAAATTCTTTTTTTAACATATACAATATGCATAATATGGTTGTTCTGATGTTAGCTTTAAAAATGAGTTATCATGAGAGATACGTTTCCCAAAATCTTTCATGTTTTAGTTTCCTTAATAAAGTAATTAATTGTATATAAATTATAAAAACTTTCACAGTTGAATTTTGAATAATTTGCCAAAATTTAATATAGTTTTATTAATTTATAAACTTATACTAAAACAACTAAATATGATAAACAAATAAATTAAATATATATGAACAGAAATACAGGTAAAATGTAAAGCAATATTCCTTAGGAATCTCATAAATTCTTCAGTGCTAGATGGAATAAAGTTTAAGGAAGAAGCTACATACTCTTTATAGGTCATTAGATGTAACAGACCCAACAAATAGGAACTGGAGGGTTCTCCAATTACTCCTCACCTCATCCAAAGTCAAATAACTACAATAAATATTAACATAATTATATGAAACACATAACATTTGTAAACCTATAAATGAGCTCCTAAATATACAGACTCATGAACAGAGAATTACAAAATTAATTAAATGATAACTTTACACTTTTAAATTGTTTTATAAAATTTGTGCACCTAGGGAAGGCCTAGGGAAGTACCAGCTGTTCCTTTGTTTAGGTTCTAGCTGTTAGTGTTTATTAGGGCAATGTTTACTCTTTGTTCTTTTGTTATTTAAATTTTCCCTGATCCACAACAAATATGCCTCGCATGAAAAACACTAAATGAATGGCAATAAATGTTTCTATGAGTATGTGTAATAATTCATTCCCAAGATTAACAGGAGTCAAGTGGAATGGCCAGTTGATCAAATAAATGTGAGCTGTAGAATTGCATAGATGCAAGGACTATGATGCTTTAGAGTTTGATTCATATCTAATACATTATGCTAGTAAATAATGTTGTAATCAGTATCTTGTGCCAATTTAAGGTTTTTCTTTCAGCCTGCTGAAGGTTCAGGTCTCCATTTTATAATATGATGAATATACCTTCTCTAGTGCTGTTAAACATAAATTTATTTAAACATGGACCTGGATATTGAGAGTTTGCATTATCTCCTGAGATGACCCTCCTCCAGTTTTTAAAATAAAATCATTATGGTATAAATCAATGATATAGGTAATTATTATTTAGTAATAATAATATAGTAATAAACATAAGTAAGTAATCCCAAAGGCTCTTTGTTTGAATCAAATTTTGCTTTTGAGCTGAGATAAATAAGGTATGTTGCTCGTTGCATGCATATTTCAGTTTATTAATAATTATCTGTAGCACTTTTAATTTCATATTTGCTATATTTAATATATTATTTCATTCTTAAAAAAGAATGGAATTGATCATTTTAAATTTAAATTTAATTGATCAGTTTCAATTCAATTTATTTATTTCTTATTCACATAATATTGAATGCTATATTGAATTAAATTATATTGATAACAAGACATTAGTAAAAAAAATCAAGGGGGCTTTTAAAAAAAAACGTTATTCTGAAGGTTATTATTTAGTTATATTGCTGGTAAAGACTACAATTCCAAGAATGAAAGAACTGTAATCTCTGTCTGCCACCACAGAGTACCTA
>NW_027111254.1:367473-395413 GCF_000696795.3 Halyomorpha halys | reverse complement strand
ATAATTATCAGACATATAAAAATAATAACTAAATTTACAAAATCATAGTAATAAATATCAGATAATTTAAACCTTCATTTTAACATTTCTGTTTTATTAAACAGAAAGCTGGTATGATATAATAGGCATGATGCTATATTAAAATAAACATTCAAAGATACATGTGACCAATGATGTAAGCTATCTTGGAACTTATACATACTAAATATCATAAACATCTTTACCAGGAAGAGATTGTGTGGGTAGTATGTCATAATAGACTTTAAAATCAAACAAATATTAAATATATTACAATATTCAGAAGAAATATCACAAGGTTTTTTACACAGCAATACTTTTTTTTTTAAACACCCTTAATAAAAGCATATATCATAGGATCATAAAATCATCATATCACCATTTTTAACAATATAAGACCATATAACTATTAAAAATATGATATAACTGTGCAATTTTTAATAATTTTACTTTAGTATTTGTTTTAATAATAATAGGTGATAAAATGGAAGTATATAATAGTATTTTTATTGTTTTAGTGTTATAATTTTAGAGTATAAGTAGAATTATTTCCTTATGAAAATACACTTTTTTTTTTTGTTGTAGTCATACGGGTAATCTTGTTATTATTGATTTTGGAAATCTATCAATACACAGTTTGTGCATGACTGAAAAACATTAAAAGTTTTTATGGTTTATCCTGAGTAAGACAAATTGGTACCTTTTTGTTTTTTCATTTCTAATAACATAAGCACTATCAAAAGTTTTATAAGCTGATGCATATTTTAGAATCGTTATTCATGAAAAGCCATCTAAGAATAAAAATTAGTAATCTATGTAAGAATAATTAGACTATTCCTATGTTTTAAATTTATAAAAAAGCATGTTTTAATAAATCAATAATAATACTCTAATAATAATTCTCCATACAATGGTACTAAATACCGCTTGCTTTACAATTAAACATGCTCTCTCTCTCCCTTTTTCTTCCCTACAATTAATCTCACGAGATCTCTTTCTCTGTCACATATACACACAAATATTCACATGAGCCACTCATATTCTTTTGCACTATCAAACACACCCATGCACCCTTTGCTTTTAAAAGTTCACTATATTTACAGAAAATATATTTTATAAATAAAATAAATATTTAAAAAGCATTTAAGCACATCCCATTATTTTATTAATACTTCATGAAATTCAAAGAAGAAAATTAGAAAATATATATATATATTATTTGTTTGTTTAAATTAAATAAACAAAAAAAAAACAAAGAAATGAATATATATTGTTAAAAAAATGTAAGAAGCATTACTCACATATTATGTGTGTTCGCATAGCTCTAGGTAAAATGCATTCAGGATAAAAAGCTTTGTAATGCAGTTATTAGATATGTATTGCAAACCAGAAGTAAGTTGAAGTATATGCCTTTCTACTAGCTCATCTACAGCTTTTACTTTCTGGAATCGCAATGAAATTGAAAGGCAAGCCATTGGTTAGTGTTTTTGAACCATTAGAGTTACCTGTTTAGTTGTAAGTGAAGTGTTAAGTGTAGTGTTCTTACCTGCCGGTGGTCTACTTGTGATGTTACAGGACAGGCATCTAAAGAGAAGAGAAACACAGATAGAGAGACAGAGAAAGAGACAGAAAGGAGATACGACAAAATTAAATAGGAAAGATTGCAATACAGAAAGTAATTTATTCAACTAAGTAAATGAGCCACTTATACTTCATTGGAATTGATTCTTGGAATTGGTAAAAGTTTCTTAAGCGAAGCATAGCCTATAGTTTAAATTGAATATTAGGGGTTACTGTAATTCTTGTTTCCTATTATAAAAGTAAATCTTCTAAACAAATTCATCTATAATTGATGAGTCACTTCAAGTTTCAAATATTCAATTATTAATCATTATAATCTTATTAATTGTACATAATGAGAATACATTTTGTAAATAATTAATCAATGAAAAGTTATTCAACTGAATCTAATTATCAAAAATTAAACTTATTTTTATGAACTATGAGCAGAGAATAAAATAAATGTAACATAGTTTAGAGTTATTAAAAAAAATATCTAATAATCCTATATTTTAACCAGCAATGAGATATAAAATTAATAATTTTTCAAAAGTAATTTAATAGTTAAGAAAAAATTTCTAATATAAGTATATCATTATTAAATAAACATTGAAGTATAATTTAAAAATGGCATTAATAACAATTTTTAAGGTTTAAAACTGTAGATTAAGTTTAATGTCTATGTAATGTTGTAATAGCCTTATTATTTTTTGTTTTATATTATGAATTGAAATTGTGAAAAGGTGCTGTAATGAATTATTACCATCCAAGCACCTTAAATAACACTAAGCAAACTTTTTTTTTATGTATTATATAAAATAGCCAAAAAAATAAATCAGTGGAAGTCCTTTGTATCATTCATATTTTTATGTCGATTTTTTTTTAAATTTATTTTAAGTACTAATATAAAATTGATTTAAAAAGAAATTTGAACGATTAATTTCCAAAATCTTTAAGCTTATTAATAATGATTTCAATACTACAAGAATGGATTAGTTCTAAATATTAATTTTTATGATGAATGAAAATTAATGGAAATATTAACTTGAAACTGATAGAATCATTTAATACACAAAAACTTATTCAGTCTGGATCTTCCTGAGTTTAGTTTCTTCTTCCAAATTCTATATAACTAGTGCTTTCTTAAGGATAAGATATTGGTTATTTCAGTGACTTAATTGTAACTAGATTAATAAAATTCAAATGATCATTTGAATAGCAATCCATCCTATATGATTTTTTTATATCAAAAGTAATTTTCTTAATGATTTTTAGAGATTTATTGAAACATCTATTTAACATGTTATATAACATAGTTGTATGTTAATGAACTGTCATTCATTTCAGACCAAATGGTTTTAAGTTCCAAGTTTTAAAATGATAGAACATAAGTGTTTGGAGCAAGGAAATGAAAAATTAGATAGAAGGAGAAAGAGACAGAGGAATAGATAGATATATAGATAGATAATGAAAAATATATGCATTTTTCATGTCACATGTTTACAATTTGGATAAGCAAAGCTATCCCTAAATACAAGTCCCATAATGCTCTTTATTATTTATGATAAATATAAAAAAAAAATTAGACAAAAGCTAAATAATATACTGATTATAATCCTTAAAAAACATTTGTTATCCCTAATGTTTAAAAAATTTGCCTAGATCCAAATTATTATGATCATAAATCGAACATATTTAAATATAAATAATTATTGAAAATTATTAAAATTTTGAATCTTTAAGAGAGACTGTGCTAATAATACCATAAAAGTTTTTTACTTTTGAATTAAAAATAAGAAATGACAATTTAAAATTAAATGAATATCTTTCTTATGTTAAAGTAAGTGATCAGTATTGTACTAAAGTATTTTCAGACTTTGGATTATATTTAATTGTTTAATGGAGTAATTTTAAAATTATCACAGATGAACGTGAACATATATACACATTTTATAAATTAAGATAAATCACTCTTAATCAATGCAGCAATGCATCTAATTAATGTGAGCAACTCACTGTTTAGACTTTATCCACTGGTTTAAACCAATTTATTTCATCTTCATTTATATCATGTTGGGTATCTTCAAGTTGTCAAGACCGGGATTAATTATGGTATATCTGTTTCAAATAATCCCGTTAAAAACATATCTTTATTTGTTTTGAACTGGTGGCAGTTTAACTCCAATATTTTTTTGTATTTATGCTGAGTTAAAACTAAACCATTGTATGCAAATGAACCATCAGGAAACTAACCTACACAACGATAACATGTAATCATTTTAAGATTGTTTAATATAAGATTTATAAGAAACTTTAAATAGAAACATTTCAGATAATATTGTTGTAGAAAATAATTTTTATTATTTGATTAGTAAATACAAATGTAGATGGCGACATTATGACATTGCTTCAGACAATGGGACAACCAGGTTCCTTTGTTTGCTCAGTCGATTGTTGGCGTCAGTTTATGAAACATGCTCTTTGTCTTTTGTGATAAAACTCTCCCTAAATCTACAATTGTTTGGTAGCAGAGTATGGTTTACTGTGTAAAAAGTTAAGTAACAAAAGTTATTTATGTAAGCTTTGTGATTTTGTTTGGGACTAAACGCCAAAATAAACACAAAGGACAATGGACACCACAGTGTTCAGCATTTTAAAAGCTTGCTGCAGAGAATTATGGGATCTGGTCAATGAAAATCTAAGCATTTTTTGAAGCAAAGGACTTATATGAAGAAATAATTGAAAAAAATCTGCCGACTGGAGAAAATGCAGCTTGGACTAAGAAAAATAAAGAGGTACTGTCCACTATTATTTTAACTATTAGTGATGATATATTACCATTTTAAAAGAGGTTAAAACAGCGCAAAAAAAGTTTGGGAAAAATTAAAAGAAAAGTTTGAGGGCGTTCCAGAGGAAAAATTGATAGATTTAATGTTTGACCTTACCAAAATCAAGAAAAACAGCTGTGAAACATTGGATGAATACCTCACTAGGTTTCAATGTTTAGTCCAGGAGATAGTTCAACTGGGTAAATCTCTGACAGTCAGAGAATCAGTGAGATATATTGTAGAAGGCATACCACCCTGTTATGATCCAGTTCCAGTTGTTAATCCTATTTTGGCTAGTAGGAACATTAAATTTGCTGAATTAAGGCAAATACTTTATCATTTGAAAGGAGGAACACCATTAATAGAAACGAACCAGCATTAAAAACATATAAAAGGCCAAATTGCATTCCAAAAGTCTGCTTTATTTGCAAAAAGCTAGGTCACCTAAAAAATTAATCCTGGTTTAACAAAGAAAAGAATAGACAACACAATAGAAATGGACCTTCCGATATAGAAAAGCCTGAACCAAGCATAGAGCATCATTAGCTACGGAATTTGCCTTATGTGCAATTACCTATGATAATAGGTATCTATTAGAGGAAGGGACCAAAGAAACAAAGGAAGATTGAAGGAATATCAGTAAAATTTATCAAGAGAAAATTAAAATGAAGACACATAGCAAAGGTGGTATAAGCAACTCTAACTTTCAAGATGTTTTAGTTGTTCCAGAGGTATGTAGTGATCTAATTTCAGTGACCAAGAAAACTGAAAAGGAAAATGAAGTCATCTTTTCCCAGGAAGGTGGCATGAAAGAGAGTAATAAAGACAAAGTTCTTGTATTGAAAGAACAAGAGACAACAAATGAACAGCTAACATCAAATGATGATGAAATAGTCGGTGCAGTCTCAGATAAACATCATTTTAAAACTCTTAAAAACACTGAATCAAGTGTATGTGGTCAAGGTATTGACTGTTTCCCTGATTCAATTGAAAATGAAACATCTATGTTTGTTAAAGGCTATATAGTTGGTGTTGATAAAGAATCTATTAGCTGATATTGAAGAACATGAAGATACTAGAAGATCGTCTAAATATGAGTTAAATTGTGATTCAGGCCCTGATGGTGAAAGAATAATAAAAATGAAAGTAGAAAATGAAGGAAAAGATAAGAAGTGCCCAGGCAAAAAGAAGAAGCAAAAAGAGAAATCTGCTGAGATTTGGAGGAAGATTACGGAAATTAAAAGCTTTAAATGGTGACCCAGGAATTTGTTTAAAAGATAAAGAAATATTAGAGGTTAACATAGAAAAACTTGACCAAAAGATAAAGAAACTTTTTATTGAAAATTTTTACACCGAAGAAGATGAAGAACACCGTAGATTAAATGTACATGATTCTGATTGGAACAATAGTGAAAATAATATAGACTGTGAAGCAGATAATTTAGAAGGATTAAGTAGGATATTTATTCATAGTAAGGTGAAGAAGAAACCCAGAAAGAAAAAGAGATATAGAGATACAACAAATATTGCCAAACCTCCTGTTGAACCAAATGCTCATAATGACTTCAGAGAGTATTTTGGTGAATATTATAATCCTGACTATGAAAAGTCTGGATGCAATCGAAAGAAGAGAAGTTCAAATCATCTACAAAACACAGAAGACCAGTTGGGGATGTTTGAACCTAGGACTCGATGAAGTGTTTGTGAAACATTAAATTAATATAGAGTGATACAATAAAATTTAAAAAAATAAATAAATAAACAAAGTGATAAATAAAAGGAAATAATAAAATATATTTTAAAAAGGACATTGTTGTAGCAAATATGTTTTATTATTTGATTTGTAAATAAAACACTACTGTTTTATTTACAAATCAAATTGGCGACACTATGGCACTGCTTCAGACATGTTCCTTTGTTTGGCTCAGTTGATTGTTGGCGTCTGGTTATAAACATACTCTTTGTCTTTTGTCATAAAACCCTCCCTAAATCCACAACAAATGTTCCTTGAAATCTTTACAATCTCTAATATTGTCACTTCAGATTCAATATCAGATGTAAATATATAAAACCTCTATGAAAAAAATAAGTGGATAGAATAAAATCTTTATCAGTAAAGTTTGATGGTCAACTAAAATTAAGTAAACTCATGTTGATTATTCAGAAAGAAGATGTAATCTCAAGTAATTACAATGTACAATTACCTGGTAATTAAGATTTACTACAATAAAATATGTTAACTGGAATAAAAGTAATTGGTTACGATGCAAGCAATGTAAATCACCTAATCAGAAATTTTGATATTACTGGACATACTAAAATGGAATGTACAAAACCAGTATTCATTTTATACTTAAGGTGTGAAGTATTTGAAGTGATTGATAAATTAATATCCAAATTTAAATAGTCTGCACCATCTATGTGCTTTAGTTTTCTTAATAATGGTAATTAAGGTCAATTTCATTTTGTATTGACTTTATTATTATATTTATATATCATTTATGTATATCATATGTAAATTAATCTTTTTTTGTAAATGTTATTGTTTATTTAAAGATATGATTGTGTATACATATAGCTATGTGATTAGTTAATATTTATTTTATTTTTTCGCAAAATGTTATTTATTAATTTTTTATTATTAAAAGACATTCTAAAATTAAAAATTGAAATCTGAGTTGTTTTCAGATCCAATTTTATTTATATTTAGAATGCATTTTAACAAATAGTGTTAGTATTACAGAATCAACATTGTGTTTATTTGTTATTATGACTAACTTATTTTATCAATTGTGGTATTATGTATCTTTTCAATCTTCTGTTTTGTTTTGTTTTAATTGATGCTAAAATTTTAATAATATGATTAAGATAAAATCTATTACTTATTAAATAATTGTAATATGTCAAAAGACATGAAACATCTTTTTGTTGTATAAATGCCAAAGATGTTTAAGCAAAATATTTGAGTAAGATTGTTTGGTGAACAAAGCTTGATAGGATAAGGACAAAAAAAAGGTAATTTTCAGGTCAGTAGCCATAAATATTCAATATGCATAGGTATCATCAATGTTAAGTTGTTTGGATCATATCAAAGAGTGACAGCTAAAATAAGTGAGTCACTAAAAATAATGAAGCAGGCACAAGCAAAAAAAAAAAATGATTGGGATAATATGAGGTAGTAATTGAAGAAGAGTTTATGTAGATTACAAACTTCTTTTATACAAATTGTTCTACCTTTAAACAAACATCTGTCATTTAACTTTGATTTTTAACAGTGTCCACCTTACTATATTTAGTAAAAGCTTTTAAATACTATAAACAATTAAATTTGAACTTATCAGTTCCTCAAAATTTTATATAACAATGTATTTCAGCAAGTAGCAATATTAATTAATATTATCGTTAATACCCCCTCTTATATTGTACAGAACATTCTATTTTAAGGTACCATTTTGTCACACAAATCATAATTATTTTCCTTCATTGTATCGATTATTAAATGAGACTAAAGTTGATGTTTATTATGATCACTACTCTTTCAAAAATATATTAATTACTTATTAAATGAATTATTCATTATAACAATTTTTTGTAAGGTGAATTAATGTTTAAGTATATCTCATAAATTGTTCTTATTTGATACATATATATATTTTTTATATTCTTATAATAATATTAAGTATATTATAAAATTTATTAACATATTACCTGTAACTTGTTTTTAATTCCTTTTTTATCCTGATTTTTATATTAAAATATTTGTAAAATACCTTCCTTTTTCTGTTTATAACACTTAAAGTCTAATTTAAAAAAAATTAAAGTGAATATAAATCAACAAATATTCCTACCTGGAACTTCTTGTAATACCCATAAAAATAATGAACAGTAATTATTAAAATAAGGAAAGGTTAAAAATAAGAAATAAATCATAGGAAAATAATTTCCCAAAGAGAAATAAATTATTATTTGCAATTACTTTAATTATTGAACACATATAATTTGAAAACATATTTATTTTAACATATGAAGTGATAGGAATTAATTTATTAATTTATTATTTAAACTAAATTTTAGTGTTTTAATATGAATTCACACAATTATATAATGCATTTAAAGATACTTCCAAGCTGTACTATCTCTGCTATATTGCACTTGAAATAACTCAATAATTTTCAGAACCGAATGTAATTCTAAGAAATGTATTAACATTTATCAGGATTTCCATTGCAATCACTTATTTTAACCAATGGTTATTAAGGCTAGTGGCAATGAGTGCTAAAACTTAATGAGTCAGTTTTTTTATTCCATTGGTCTGACTAAGGGGGACAAACTCTGCAACCAGCACAGAAAAAAATCATTCTCACTCTCGACTGTAGTGAGGACACACATCTTAGAGTTTGAATACTTGTCATAAGAGAAAATGGACTTACATGTAGGTGAATACTCATTTGAATATGTAAAAAGCTTCATCTAACAAGAGCTTATATCAAAATTGAAATAAGAAAAAGTAAACCTTTTTCCATAACATAAAGTACATCTGTTTCTTGAAATAAGTCCTAGATCTCTTTATTGAATTGTCTACATCAACCTTGGTTTTTCATAGCTGCACCAAATATCCGACAGAGGATCTTTCTCTTGAATACTAGCAGTTCTTGTTAAAAAATCTTTGATGTAGCCCATGTTTCTGATCCATATAATGGTACTGACTGGATAAGTGTTTTATAAGATCCACTTTGGGCTTTCTTGACAAAATGCTGAATCAGAGGTGGAACATAAGATGAAAGTAGAACCTGTTGGGAGTCAAAATTATTTTTCTTATCTCTAATTAAGGATTCTTATCTTGTGTCACTCCAGATCCAAGATACAAAAATTCCACAAGCATTTGAGTATATGAAAGCCAAATAATTAGAAGAATTCATTATTTAATATGATCCAATATTATAATGGTGAGTGGAAAATAAGAAGCACTGCTGAAATCAAAACCATTTTTGGAAGTGTAGGCATAGTAATATTTATAAAGCTCTAGAGAATCAACTAGCTAAACCATGAACTACAGATAAGTAATGATCAATTTCCAACAAAACCCTTTACAAGATCATGCATTCAACAAGAAAGAGGAGACATAAATGTAACTGATAGCTCAATGACAATGAAGACAACTTTAGGAAGATTAATGGAAGAAGCTGGAGATCAAAGGACATTAATGTAACTGATGGTTCAATGAGATTAAGGAGAACTTAAGGAAGATTCTTATAAGAAACTTAAGATCTAAGGCTCTCCTTAAACAAGATTGGGGTAAGGATTGCAAAAAGAGATCATGACCCTCCTTAGTGTTATAGATGACACTTTTAACCAACTTATAGCCAAATATCATTATTTTATTTATAATAAATCATTTCTATTCTCATCCTAGTTAAGGATGGTAATTTTTAATTCATTACTTTAAATTTAATTTCATTTAAGTTAAGTAATAATACAGGTATACTTTATTTTTCTATTTTAAAAAACAATGCTATTTTTAATAATTCTAAGGAAATGATATAAAGGAGCTACCAGGAATATAATTCAGTCAAGACATAATGAGAATATAGTAACTCAAAGAACTATTAATTTAGAGGTTATAAGTTCAAAGCTAACTATATTAATACTTTTTTTTGTTTCTTTATTTACCATTGTTATAAGTCGCCTGGTATTCTTTAATTATTATAATTATCTATCAAAAGTGATTTTATTGTGTATTTGTGATTGTGCATGTGTTGGTGTATCCTTTCTTTACTTCCTTTCTGATCTAACCTTACCTACACAGAGTTACCAACAATTTTAAATAGGCCTAATTCACTGAAACAGTTAACTATAAGATCATATTCAAATGTAAACAAAACCTATACTAATCTTGAGTGAAAAGTAAAACTGTTGCTGGGAGTCTGGATCAAGATTTTCTTTTCTTAGAAATCTTCTTTCAATTTGATGAATTATACTTATGTGTCAAATATTTGGAAATCACTAGGTCATCTCAAAATTAATTTGATTTTGATTTATCAATCATTTCCAAAAGAATAAATTTATCATCTGTCCGCTTTGTAGCACTGATCCTGGCATTATTCCTTTGAGTTAATTATTTTTGTATCTTTGAATCCCAGAGGGGACAATTTTATCAAGTGGGAAGCTCAAATGATTGGTTTATCTTCAGTGTGTAGAAAAATGATGTGAAGTGAGAGAAGACTGCTTCAGATTTAAAATGATCATAACTCATATGAAACTAGTTCAAACCTTGTATACCAGTACACATTGGAAAGCAAAAATGATAAAATTTAAATTAAATAAAATATTGGAAACCAAACATTTTTAATAAACCTAATTTATAAATGGTGGAGACAATGTTATTAACTGATGTCATTTTTATAATAATTATTGGATCCCTCCTAGATCATGTTAGTAAAAATTGGAAACTAATTTAACCTTTAAGCATATAATATTAAAAACTTGAGTTCCTTATTAAAAAATTATTTGTTGACTTATATTTTAAAAAAAAAAAAACTAAGTTCTATTTAAGCCAGTTTACATTCTCTAAAACACAATTGGTTTTCTTGATATATTTTTTAAAAAAACATATTGCTAAAAATAAAAAAAGAATCAATAAAAAGAATTAAATATACATTATTTATCATTACCCCAGAAACTTAAGATTTAAAATAAGATCAGTTGCTTATCACTTATTCTTCCTATCTGAAAGTACACAAACTAGAACAATTATAAATGAAAAATTTCATCTCATAGTCATTTTTAACTAAGGATAGGTAAAATCAATGTATCTTTATATGTAGTAGATTAAGCTACATCAGCTACATTTAATAAATAAGGAAAAACCTGGATTGAATTTTCAGAAGCCCTTACAAAATAATTAGCAACACCAAGGATCAATTGAAAAGTAAAATATAATATTTTTAACATAGATTTATATAAATTAATATTTCTTTGAATTCGAATAATAACTTATAATCACGATGTTATAATAAAAAATATACTCAAAAGAAATGATGGATAAATCTAGGAGGATAGAAAACAATTAGTCAAGTATTACTTACTGAACATTGGATGTAGCAATTTTTTTTTTATTAAAAAGGAATATTTTGGATTTATATTAATTAATATTCGAATATTTTTAGTGAGGAACCTATGAATATTAAGTTAATATATTATAAGTTTGAGCCGTATCAAAATGTATTTCTGGTGTAAATATTGATGAAATAAAAAAATAATTTGAAAAGTGTTATACTTACAGTTTTTTAATGAATAATTTATTATTTGTATGTTTATTATTGGGAAACACTCTTCAATATTAGACCCAGCCTCATACTCATAATTCAGAAATATTTTTTCGAAAGTATTACATAAATCTGTCATTCAACATTGTACTAAATGATTTATCATTGAGGTTGCATTAACTTAGCTTAACTTCTGTCCCTTGTAATCTAAGGATGGACTTAAAAAGTAGAATAATTTGGTATGGAGTTCTCTAGCAGAGAATCTGCTTTCAAATACAGGAGTTTTTCAGGAAGGAAAGAGAGTACTTAATTTTTCTCTTAATTCCTCTCTAAATAAGAGAAAATCAAAGTAAAAAACACCATTAATGGTTGTCCGGGGTTGGTCCAATGAAGTATTATGTTAGCCCCAAATGTACTTAAGTTTGTAATAGCAATTAATTCCTACTTACTTAGTTTTCTAAATAGTAACACACCATTTAATTTTTGAAATTATTTCTAAAATGCTAAATAAAATATTTTTCTATTCTCAAAACTATTAATATTTCAAGAAAGGTGGAAAACATTTTAATAATTTAACTCTTACAATTTTTAAAAATTTGATTGGCAAAATATTAAACAAGTTTTAAAGATGTATCTTATTTAAGAATAATGGAATATATATGCATAAGCTCATGATCTTCAGGGAGCCATTTAAGTGAGGATCCAGATTTATAGTAATATACATAGCTGTACTTACAGCTATGAATATATATTCAATTGTGTAATTTAAAAAAAAAAAAGCAACTAAAGATTGTTACAGTATATCATTGAGATAATATTATATGATATAGTCTTTAAATTTTCCAACACATTGTCTGATAAAATTTGTAGTATGCTCTGTATAAAGAAAACCAATATATTTGGGGAGCACCTCATGAAAAACACTGTTTCTCAATTCAGTTCACTGACAATTAGTTGTTTTGTTTCTTTTATTAGAAACTCAAAACAAAATTTCTTCTTTATAATAGGTATTTAAAAATCTTTCTTCAAAAGGGCCATTTCTATTTATCATATTTTTTAACTGTCCAGGAAATAACAAACACCCTTTTAGATTAGCAACTATATTACTTTCCTACTTATAAGATCTCATGTTTTGGGCTTAATGACCATTTCTATAACTCATAACAAAACATTGATCAGATACCAGGGATAAATTCTAAGTAATAGAGCTATATGTAACCCCTATTATTGATACGAACAAAATAAGTCTCTCGCTGGATTGCCATCAGTTTATTTTTATCAATATTTATATATTGGGAAACACTTTTTTGGAGATTATCCATATAAGCAATATAACCCTTCATGTGCTGATAATTATTTTCCTGCAAACATGTTGATCAATATGTGTCTCTAAACCATTTCGAACTCTTTCCACCAGAACCAGAAAAAAATAAAAAACTCTTCAGAACTAATGTAACAAACATATCAAATAGTGACATTATTGGACTTATTAGATGTTACCTCTCATTTCAAGGAAATATTAGGTGTTTGGATATAATTTTTGATAAAAATAAAAGTCATTATCAAGATATAAATCTATAGCAACAATTAAGAAACCTATTTTACATCTGTCTGTTTATAACTTCAATAAACATACACAGAAGTTAGACAGCGGCATAGTTAAATAAATATCAATGAGCCAGTGCTAGATATTTAAAATTAAAATGTTAGAAAAAAAATTCCAAAACTACATTATATCGGGCAAATCAAGGATTTCTATGTATCATAGAATTTAAACCTTTTAGAAAGTAGTCAGGCTGTGAAGTGAAGAATAGATTTAGTTTATAAATTAAAAGTGGCACCATTATCCTTTAAAAAATACTAAAAACATGATAACAATATATTAAAAATTATTTACTTTGAAATTTACCTGATCATTATTAGTGATAATTATCGCAATCTCGCTCAAAAACCACATACATGCATATACACAAACATGCAGACATTAAGCAATATAAGCAAAACAAATTAAAATATTTTCAAAACATATTTCCTGAGGAACAGAATAAAATTTTAACTATACATTCTAATAATTATAACCATTAGACAATAAATTGTATATGAAGTATAAAATATATTTATATGATTTTTTCCAAGTTCCTTTTATGCTGGAGAATGATTACTACTTATAATCAATAAAATGTCCTTTAGAGGTAATAATAATTGCCAGCTGTATTCTTCAATCATATGTATAATGATAAATACAAATGATAAATACGAACAAAATAAAGAAGTAAACGATACTTGGGACAGAAATGAAAATTTGTGAAGATGGTTATCACACAAAAATATCAGTGGAACTTTCAAGTAACTTGACTGTAACCAAGTAAAGTTTGACTACAAATAAGGCTGATTTATACTAAGACCAATGGTTTATTTTTAAAGGTATAACCATCAAGGTACAATTTGATTTTTTTTTTAATGCATAACTAGGGGCCCATTTTAAAAATTGAAAAAAGCTCAAGAGTTAGCTAATCAAAAAAACAATGAACTTTCATTTCCTACCTTTAATTTATATTCATATATATATATATATATATTATACATGAAATATGGTGATAATTTAATATAATTGTTAACGTGGTCATCTTATTACTATTATCTTTAGATTATTATAAACTATAAAGAAGTTTATTAAACATCAAACTATATGAGTTGAATTAAAAACTTAAGAAATTAAATAAAATTTTATTTTTGGATACTAGACGATATAATATTAATCTATAATAGATTGCATATTTATATTCCACATGTTCTTAAAGAAATGAATATGGTAATATGAGCCAGTTTACACACAATTAATGTAGCTTATTGGAAACAATATAGTTTTATGACATTAATAATATAAAATCCAATAATTTATGTGGTGAAATATAATTAGGTATGTATTATGTTATACTTTTATAGCACGGAAAAATATATAATTATATGATATTAAAAATTTTGTACATGTATGAAAAAATAATCTACAGTATGTAATCAAATAAAAAATTGTGTTTTTATTTATACTTAGAACAAATTTTTATTTAATTAACTGTTTATATATATATATATATGTATATATATATATATATATATATATCTAACTTTAAACCCAGTGGTATAAAATGAATTATTTCTTTAAAATTGACTTATAATAAGCACACTTATGCATACCATTTCTATTGTTATTGTGTATATGGCTTATTCTCAAACAACTTGTAACTTTCAAGTCCCACTTGGATAAAATTATTTCCATGTACAACTGTATATTCATATTGGTTACAATTAGAGATTGGTAAGATGGTATCAATCAAAAGCTTTGTAACAAATACTGAGTTCATCCAGGCAAAATAGACCTGATCCTAATATGCACATTGATACAAATAATACAGACTTGACAGCAATCCCCACATCTACACAGTATCTGTTGCGGCAGACAGTGTGGATTGATACTTGATACAATTAACTGCAGCCAGCTGATACAGTATTATGTATATCTATATTATATACAGATCTATGGTTCTCATCCTGATAAGGATGATGATAGACATAACACTAGCCTTAACAGTACAGTGAGGCTCGCTACTTGCTACCCTTTTTAACTGCTTGTGACTCAACTTACCTAACATTGTAGTTGCCAATTCCTGCATTTGTCAATTTTTAAAATTGCCTTTAAATTTAAGAACTGTAATTAATTGATTCCATGGATAACAAAAATAAGATAAACAAATGTGTTAAAGTAAATTCTAATCACTTTTGATAAAAACAAAACTCTATTAGCTTGGTTAAAAAAGTATTTACCAAAACTTTTTTTTTAACAAATTAAATAAAATTAAAATTAAGATAACTTTTTAAATGGGTACATATTTATGTGAAAATTTCTTACATGTATCTTTTCAAGATAATTGGTTGATATAAAATTAGCTCACAACATATATAAAATATTAAATTTGATAAGATAAACAAGTAGAAATTAAATTAAGTATTACATTTCAAAAACCTTTTTAGTTACAATCATAACCCTCCTTTT
This sequence comes from Halyomorpha halys, assembly GCF_000696795.3. Taxonomy (NCBI): domain Eukaryota; kingdom Metazoa; phylum Arthropoda; class Insecta; order Hemiptera; family Pentatomidae; genus Halyomorpha; species Halyomorpha halys. The sequence goes on along the minus strand of NW_027111254.1, from coordinate 379,691 downwards.
ATTTCATTATTTTACATAATTTTTGTTGAAATCTCTTTTAAAGTTAAGGAAAATTATGTACTTGTTCTTTCCACCATTTCAAGGGATCTGTTTTCATCTGAAAGAGGAATGGAATGTCCTTGGGTTTTTAAAAAAATAATCCATCTATTTAGAGTACAGTGAAGTCAAGAAGGGTTGGCTGGTTACAATAGTAGCCTAAGTATCGAACAGTTGGTCGATGTTGTATTAGCTACAAAAGTATTCCCCAATATCTACCCATCCCTAGTTAAAATACAGTCTTGTGAGAAATTTGGATTATTGTCCATTACATATGGACATTATGAGTTAACTATATTGCAATGTTTTATAAATGTTCTTCTCCCCATGAGCACATCAATTATCATTGCCATGGCTGTTCCAAAGTAATACATCTTAAATTTATTTTCATACACTTCTTAAAAAAAAAAACTTTTACTGTTTTAGGTCTTAATTGAATGTTTATAAAAAAATTAGCAATTAATTTTATCATATTAGAAGAGGTTGTAGGATATTTCAAATTATCTAACAGAAAAAAACATTGGGATGGACAAACTAAAAAGATAAGCAGAAAAATTGTGATGACTTTTGCGATTATGAAATGTTTTAGCAGCCATGAAATATATGATTTTGGATACCACTTTCACACAAGTCAGCTGAAATGATACGGTAGTAGCTTTTTGAATTATTATGGTTGTTGCTTGATACAGTTAGTGTCCTTTTGTTTAAAATTTGTTTGTATATTTTATTATGATTAGTTATTATTATCCTTATAAAATGAGATCTCAAAATTGATAATTGTACAGTAATTCCATATTAAATCATTTTTTAAAGTACATTTTAACAATTTCATGGCTCTTTATGGCAATGTTAAAATCATCATAATGGCATCTTCACAACAATGGGTACAGAAATTTCAAATAAAAATTTTAAAAGTAAATTGCGTGTTCAAATTGTGGTCGATAGTAGTTTCAGCTAAAAGCTAATGATATAAAGATCTTTGGAGATCTTTTTATTATTATTATTTTTTTTTTAAGAACATGGGGTCCTGAAAACTTTCTATTATTTGAGAATCAATCACCCATATAATCATTAGTTTATATTAAAGTAAAATTAGATAATCAAGTTATATATTTAAATTGAGGTTATACATTATAATATGAAATAATTTAAAGAATAGAGTTAAAAAAGGACAATTACCAGGAAAATAACATATGTGGTCACATGTTTTTCACTACTGTTATTCAAAGTTTACCATGATGTTAAATGAATAGGATTACTTATTTTCTAAATATTATTAGTAGTTTAACTTTTCATCTTCAAAATTATAAATTTGTTAAAAGCATCCATAATACTAATGACTGTAAAAATAATAAAACTGAAAAAGCAATATTTATGTTTGATTTACTCGATAAAATGAAATATTACTGTAGAGTTAAAAGTCATATACTATTATTATATATTGTTTACTTGTTATGCCTATATGTTGTATTATTTAAAAAAAGTTGTCTAATTAGATTTGAATAAGTATGCTTCAGTCCAATGAAGATGGGCAGCACAACTTTGTTGTTTTTTAATAAAGTCTCTCTCTATATATATAAATTTTCTTATAGATTAATCATTAATTTATGTTAAAAAGTATCATGTTTACTAGGTGAATATGAGATGTATTATATGGTTTAATTTAATTATGAATAAGAAGAAAAAATAGTTACCTCGGGTCATAATTATAAATTAAGTTTACCCTATATAACATTTAATTAAATATAAATCTCTTAATATTTTTCACAGCATTTTACATATATACTGACATATTTGTATATGCTCCTTTATTTTACATCCCACTAGTTGGGTAGGAATAATTTTTTCAATATTTAATATAAATAATTAATGAATAAATAAAACAATGATCTATGATTTTATCTACAATAGTGTGGCTATCAGCCTATGTTTATCATATGCTATATAAAAGCAATTTGTCCTTAAATTAGATGATGTTTTTAATATATTGTTATGAAGTACTAATAAAATGTTTTGTATTTAGGCCTAACATTTGCTGAGAGTGTCCATGTGGCTTGCTAAAACTACATATATCATGTACTGTAATTTTTTGACTCATCGTTTTAAAGAACTTAAATAACTATTACTAAACTCCTTGAAATATTAATGAAGTATTGTTAAGTAATTTTCATACTAGTTTAACTGATGAAAGAGGTAACGTCAGTGGCATTAGAATGCCAAAAAACCTGAAGTTTATGTAGCCATTGTTTAAATGGTTCATTATTCATTCTGCTTAATTATTGTATAATTCATAGTATCATTTATAAAATGTATTTGTATAAATAAAATTTATAATGCATTAATCATTGCATGAAATTGGTTCAATCATTGTAAATTCAAATAATCATTATATTATAGATATCAAATTTTCATTATAAGATTAATATATTTATCATTTTATAAAAATTATAATGTACCATTTATTTAAAAAATATAATAATAAAAAATAACTCATATTTACAACATAAGAATATTATACCTCTAAAGATTAGAAGTATTACTTATTTTATACATCTAAATATATTTAATAGATTAATTTTTCATCTCCAAAAATATGAAAATATATTATAACACAATAATTATCAATTTAACCAAACACATTCTTTGATTACCTTTTCTCCGATCTGATCGAGGTTCAGGCCGTGGTGGTGGTGGGGGGCCTCTAGCGCCTGGACCGTGGCCTCGATCTCCTTGTCTGGTACTTCTCTTACCAGGCTCAGCTTCTGTCAGGAAGTTGGAAGGTACTAGTCCTCTTACTCCATCCAGCTCACCCATATAGAATCCATCATCATCCATTTCACCATAAACATAAATAACATTGCCAGTTTGGAAGGACAATTCCACCTGCAGTTAGTGCAAAAAGCAACTAGACCCTCAAATGTATATAAGACTAAACAATGTAATTTAAATAGATTAAATATTGTTATATCACAATTTGAATATATTATAATACAATTATATTTTTATTATTAGATTTTAATAATTTAATTTATTATCTCATAAAAGCCTCTCTTTATCAACGATTATAATATACAATTTTATTACTAATTTAATTACTACACAATTTAGCAATTCACCTCAGCATCTACATTTGGAGAAAGTTCTTGTGGATCATAATCATACATTGCAATCATTTTTTTTACAGGCATATTTGCATAAATATCTCCCCATCTGTCTCTATCTCGGCTTCTATCTTTATTTACATTCTGTACACCTCCGTCCATACCCTGAAAAATATAATTTTATTTAATCACTTCTTATATAGACCTAAAGGAAAAAACTAATTACAGAAAAAGTAATAAATTATTTTCTATGAATCTCACTCTTGAATCCTGATGGTTACTTTCAAATTGAAAATGTTAATGTTACTTCAGTGAAACAGAAATACAGGCAGTTGTCACGAAGAAACAAGAATAAAAGTTGATAAAGACTGCATCTACCTTACATATCGACACATTTTGAACATAATAAAACCCTCGTAATACTTCTTTTCACTTTGTTCTGCATTTCAGAAGCCCACTTTCTTGACATATCTTTTATTCTTGTTTCTCGAAATTCTCACCACTTATTTAATTATATTTATATTTACTACCCTTCCTGTTTTATTTATATTCATGTATCTTATCTTTTAATTTATATTCATGTGTTACCTTCTTAAATGTACTTATATTAATTACTTTATTATTAATTTTCTATTATAATTTACATTTCTCTGTATCCCCACTCATTTGGTATATTGTCTTTCTTAATCACTTACACATATTGTATCCCATTATTTTATACTTTATTTATTCTTTGTTTTTTTATCTATGAGTTTTTTTTATAATTTTGTAAATATCTCTTCTCCCCCTCTATTATATATGTTACCATTTATTGTTTACCTAATTAAAATTTTTATTTTTACAATATTTACTTTAAAATTATTTCCGTTATTATGTGGCGTGCTAAACTGCCATCCCCACTCCTCCCAATACAAACAGCTCACTCTGACTTTGACTTCTGTCAAAACAGGTATGAATTCTTTCTCATCATTTGATTTTATTCTTTTCTTTTTTCATCTCTTAATTTGTACTTTCTTTAATATTTCTTCTCTTATTTTATCTCATCATTTGATTTTATTCTTTTCTTTTTTCATCTCTTAATTTGTACTTTCTTTAATATTTCTTCTCTTATTTTATCTCTTATCTTTCTGCTACTATTTCCGTTTTCATTTACTATTTACAACCTTTAATTTTTCTTATTAAATTTTACTTTTCATTGTATACCCCTGTTATTTTCCACTTATGTTTTTTTTGTAACTATGTCAAGTGTTTGTATCTTTTTTAGCCCTGACGAAGCCCTGCAACGTGGGGCGAAACGTTGGCTCAATAGTATACCCATTTACTATTTGAGTTTTTTTGACCGCACTCGGACCATATTCCATTCATCTATACACACAGTCAATCAACAATCTTCCAGTTTGTTATTAGTTATGTTTGCCATATATTATTATTGTCATGTTTTCTATTTTTTCTTATTCACTTCTTTCGTCTAACTTAACTTCATATTTTGTCTCTTTATCTATATATAATATTATGGTTATATATTTCATTAGTTTCATATATTTTTTTTCTCTCAATTTTATTTTCTCTTTCCATAATTTTAATTTTTAAATCATTAATAAACTAAAATATTCATATTCCTTTGCATTATATAACTTCAAATTTTATTTTATTTCCTTAATTATGTTCTTTTTACTCACTAATTCAATTACTTATATATATTTTATTTCCACTTCGTTCATCACTTTAATTTTATTAATTTCATTCTGTACAATTATTTACTTTATGGCATTCTGTTTATATTTTATTTTTTGTATTCATTGGTTGTTATTTTGTTCTTTGTTCTTAGCCCTGATAAAAGCTAGAAATTCTGACCAAAATGTTGGCACGATTAAATAAGTTATTTCAACTTATTTGTGTTGTATTTTGACCGCACCTCTCAACCATCTTCTCCTTGTATAAATCATCTACGGTCAACTATCTCTCATCATTATAAATTATTTTTAATCATTGAGAACAGAAATTTACTCAGATTTTACACATGAATATATTTGATTATAAACTTTAATGAAGAATTATATCATCAAGCATTATTATATTAATGTATTTTGTAATCAAATTAAATAATTATTCTTAAAATAAAGCAAAAGAAACACTTTACTGGCAATGAAGTTAAATATCATCAACACAGATGGATCGATTTTGATGAAAAAAACTTTATCAGTGAAATGTTTAATTTATAACTCATAAAATAGTAGATCTGGTACAATTACAATTGGAAACAAAAGTATAAATACTTATGCAAATAAATTAAATTTAATCATTTCAAATTTATGAAGGTATTTATGTTTGTAATCTGAGTTTTAGATAGATAAATTTCTTTTTTTATTTCCATTACTACAGCAGACATTGTTTCATACCAAAATATTTGTATAAATTTGGTAACATTTCTCTGAGATCTTGACTACCTGTTGTATTATAAATCAATATGTATTAAAGCTTTAATTCATATTGTATATTAGAAATAAGTAAGTTGATTTTGGATAAATTTATGACTCTATTTTTTGTTGAATACATTTTTTAAAAAAAAATTCAATAATAAAAATAAAAAATCAACCAATATTCACTGAACAAATATTCCTAAAAATAAGACAATTGAATAATGCTTCAATTATTTAAATTATATTGATTATTGTTGTATATTTAAAATATTTTCAAAGCTAAGTAGATGGTTAGTAAAAATGAATTGTTTATTGTTGAATAATGAAGTTCACATTTTGAATAATGAATTTTTTTTTTTATTTAACTTAAGAAGATACCATATAACAATATCTATGACTAAAGCAAAATAAGTTTATTGGTAAAAAGTCATCGCTTTAAAATAAGTTTAAGTAATTGAGAACTAAATGTGTTCTTGGGAAACGTTAATGAAAATAAAAACAACATACCTGCACTTCTATGACCATATTATGAGGAACAAATCCCCTTCGGTTACGACATTCTCCCCAGTAAAATCCATCAGCATCTTTATCGCCAAATACCTGTTCACCATATAATAATACTATTTACAATAAAAATAAAAACTTTATATGTTCAAGTAATTAATGGGGTTCTAGGACTACTCTTATTTTGATAAAATAGTTGTGTAAATCTTTTTTGTAATTAATGTTACAACATTTCAAGTAATCTTGCAACACTGAAAGGGATCCACCAGCAATGTGCTTTGCCAGGGAATGGAGACAGACATTGTGTTTATGGAATAGCATTGTGTACACATTTAGTTTGAGCCAGTCAAATAGTATGTTAACTAAGAGAACCTATTCATCATGAGATGCTCCCTTCAGGCCATGATTGAGGCTTTTCTTGTATTGAGGATAACCCCAGCCAACTGATGCTACTTAGGCCTAAGAAAAACCAGCTACAGGCGAGTACTTTCTAGGAAGACCAAGCTCCACCTCAATAAAACTTTGGTCCACCCCGTGCTTCTTCATCGGTCTGAGTGTTGGACAACATTTAAGGCCAATGAAAAAGAGCTCCTGATCTTTGAAAGAAAAGTTCTTTGCTCAATCTATGGAGATAAAAAAGTTAGAGAAGAATGGAAGAGAAGGATTAACCATGAGCTATAAAATGACTTTGGAAAGACTCATGTCAGAACAATGAAGCTAAGGCATTGGAGAAATGCAGGGCATATTGCCTGAATAGCAGATGGGGAAATCCCAAAAATGCTGCTAACACAGCCTATTCATAGAACAAGGAGGAGAGGGAGACCAAAGCTGAGATAGTCGGAAATGCTGACAATATCCTCAAAGTCAGGAACTGTATGGTATCGGCAAAAGACCATAAGGATTGGAGGAAGAGGTTAGAGTAGGCCAAGACCTGTAATGTTGTAATGCTGTTATAAAGAAGAAAAAAATATTACTATACAAGATCTTTTTAAGCGTGAACATGGATAGTATATACCAATTAGATCACTGTGATTTGTAACCAATAAATGTATTTTTTAATGAACAGTAGAGTTTGCTTAGTTCATGGTTTAGGTTACAAATAATTAGTGTTAATTATTAGTTTAGGTTACAAATCATTAGTGTTAATTATTGGTGTTAGTGCTCACCAATGGTAGAGTTAGCATACATTATGGTTCACAGACCATTACATTGTGTTATATAGTTTTTATAGATAAAATTATAACGTCTAAATCTAGTACTTTTTTAAATTCCTGGATATGTGCAACCATAGGTACAAAAAACATATGTTACCTACTACTGCATACAAACATTCTTTCTTTGAGCACATAAAAAAATTGTAGAGGAGACCCTTGTTATGCGTAACTTTTTTGAATTTTTGAAGTCATATTAAATGTTATAATTCCTTGAAAACGTTAAGCCTATATAAACGTTAAATCTAAATAAGTTTTGTTCATACCAAAAGTCATTCATTATTTTGTTTCATACATTATTAAACGTATTTGAAGACTAAAACATGTTACAGTTTGCACTCAATATTACTCCAAAAGTGATAATAGCTTTATTGGAAGTTAATTTATTGATTGTATAGATAATGAAGTGTTAGATGGTCTAGGTGGTGATACAAATCATTTAATTTATGACATTAAATAGTGTAAGTGATGTAATCTTAGGTTATAATAATTGCTGATCTTATTTTTATATCCAATACACTATAATTAAATACCTTAATGGTGTCACCTTCTGTAAAAGGTAACTCTTCATCGCAAGCATCTGGGTTTGGAGACATAGTTGTAGGGTCGTAATCAAACAGAGCAACGAACCATCTGGGGCGTTTTTCCCTTGATCCCTGTTGGTGTGGTCCAGGATGAGGGACTCTAGAACCACGATAAGCTGGCCTTTCTCTTTCCCTAGCAGCTCTGCCATCCCCTCTTTCAGAATAAAATTGGTCCCTGACAGAAGAGATAGAAAAATCATATGTTTGCTAAAATATTATAATACTTTCTATAAATTTTGTACCTGTTATTAGAATAAATCACATCCAAGTTATACTAACATTACTGAAAAATTTAATTTTTTGAGAAAATTTCTATTTCAATTTTTGATTATATATCAGAACAAATTTTTGTTTGCTATCCACTTAAAATATTAGAAGTTTATTCATAATGAATTCATTTACATTAATATTGCATTAAATAAAATCAAGCATCTAGAATTAAAAATCATTATACTATGTACTTGATAATTCTGTGTGTGTCTGTGTAGAGAGAGAGAGGGGGAGAGAGAGAGAGAGAGAGAGAGAGAGAGAGAGAGAGAGAGAGGGGGGGGGGCTTTCATTTTTAACTGGTGCTATTCTGATATATTTAGTTGCTTCTAATACAGAATTTTATAAGTCTTATCGGTAATTGAGTCCAATGGGATAAAAAAGCTAATGATATATATTACCAGCTTTGTAACACTGTAATAGGGCAAAGGAAGATGGAAAACAGTGTTAAATTGCACATGTTTAAGGTAGTTTATCTACCTACTCTTTTTCATGGAAATGAAATCTTGGTCTCACTGGATAGGCACTGAATAGTATTTCTGGAAAGCAGGAGACTGAGAACAAGGAAAGATCAATTCAGGAATGAGAGGGTATGGAGACCCTGGATTACCTGCCTTGAGAGACACAATTAAAATGAGGTAGCTGAAGGGGTTCAGTTATATGAAGAATAAGGTTTAGACTCAATATTTACAACAGCTCAGTAGAGCTCTCTAAGGCCATGAAATATGGATAAGCTTGCAAAATTTGAACGATGGAACATGTTTCCTATGTGCTAGAAGCAAGAATAATGTTAGAAATTAGAAATTGTTTGGCAAAGGCACAATAAGAGAAAGTTAAAGGGGAGGTAAAACAATAAATCCTTATTTGTAGAAGAGAGTCTAGAAATTCCATAAGCAATTTAATTGTATTTTATTAGCTTCGATTAAATGTCATGAATAAATTATAAATACCTGTCATCTCGGCGATGATGTCTGGAATGGTGTTGTACATGATGGCTTCTAGCTCTCATACCACTACCTCTGGAATCATAGTGGCCCCTTCCCATACTCCTTCTATCTAGATAATCATCTTCACTATAATTACCCTCACTACCTGTGTCTTTTGTGATTTCTAAAATAATATAATGTCAACATGGTGTTATTTTTAAAAACAATTATCACCATTTATTAATAAAGGTACGCTAAAAGCATAATTAATTATCATATTTGATCAATAATAATTTTTGTACCATATGTAAAGAAAAATACTTACCTATTGCAGGTATGCTAATATTATTATTTGGATATATCTCCTTATCACTAAGATTTTCTTCTGTCTCAATGACTTGACCAGGTCTATGTTGGTGGCGCATATGAGCTGGAATGGATGATCCGTATCTTAACCTTCTTTCCTCTTCTTGCTGTAAAATTGAAAAGAATGTGTAAAAAAGTTATATTTGTTTAAGATGGCACAATATAAATCTTCTAATCTATTTAGTAACAAAATTATAAGCCCATAAGCATGAATACATTTTTCAATTGGTGGGATGAAGATAACTGTAGGTATTATATATTCACTTGGTAGAAAAAAAAGAACTGAATACTCTGATATTTTCCCATAATTTTAGTACATATGATTTTTTTTTTCATGTTAATAATTAGTTTCTTATAGGTAATTAAAACATATTGCACCATAGACAAATCATCTATTAATAATATTCTATAAATAGATAACAAAAGATCAAAATGAGAAAATGCAATTAATTTAAAAGATGTAATTCTTAGATGCTTCTAGTTTTAAACAACTGATTGCCACCGAATAATGGACATTACTCCTTTTTGCACAGGATTCTAACCCAGTCAGGTATAGAAGAAATTACATTATAATTAAAATTTTAAAAAATCATTAAAGCTGATTTAAATTACTAGGAAGATAACAATGTCTAATATGTCTACCTAATATATACCACAAATATTCTATCAAATTTATGTCAGAAGATTGTGTGAGAATGTCCAAAACAGTGATGCACATCTGCTCTTAGTATTTGAAGACAGTTCTCCTCAAATTAAATAGGCCCCAACAAGATACAAACCTCATATCTGGCAAATTTAAATACTAGAGAGTATATTACCTGCAAAGTAAGGTATTATATATGGTATAAGTAAGATCTAAAAAAGAAAAGATGTGTACATACAGTTCAGAATAGTTGAATCTGGTAAAGCAGTCTCAAGACAAATAAGCAATTATTTCCTATTCTTTTAATCCCGAATGAATTACTTCAATGCACTTAGTCTCAGTCTAATCTGTACTAACCAACGTAACCACAAAAACAACACATTAATCAAAATCAGACTTTAAAATCAAAAATATTCAAGCGTCCGATTTATTTTCATTGTTATATATATTTTCTTTTGGCCCTATAGGCTGTGGAGATCCTTGGCCACGTGCTGTGGCCATGAAGAACCACAAACACGATTAATGATTAAGGTTTATGTAAGCTTCTTTCTTTTCTTTGTTAGATCCTTAATATAAGTTACTTTACAGTAATATATATGGTATTTATTGTCGTTATTGTTGTGGTTATTTTTGGTAATTTGCCAGATTACGGGTTTTTATCTTGTTGGGGCCTATTTATTTGTAGATCATTGTCTTCAAATACTAGGAGCAGGGGTATTTCACTGTTTTTGGCTTGCTCACACAAACTTCTGACATAAATTTGATAGAATATTTGTGGAATACATTAAGTAGACATATTAGATATTGTTATCTTCCTAGTAATTTAAATCAGTTTTAATGTCATTTTTTTAAAAATTTTAATTATAATGAAATTGCTTTTATCATGGGTGTACCTGCAGGGAAGCAGGAGGGGGGCAGCTGCCCCCAAGGAGAAAAGCAATTTTTTTCAAGTAAATACTAATTTTAATAACTAATAAAGCACTGCAACAATTATATATAATGATCTTAAAATTTTGGTTTCTTTCTGCTTTTCCATGCTGAAATATCACAACCTGATTGACTATGGCTTGCCCCCCTCCCCATTGACTATGGCTTGCCCTCCTGATTGACTATGGCTTGCCCCCCCCCCAATTGACTATGGCTGATTTAATAATTTTTAAGTAACAAGTGGGTATATCAAGATGCATATAAAAGTGAATGAATTATATACTTTAAAATCATAGTAACTAATATTATATGTTATAATTATAATATAATTTTTTAGTAACATAAATCCATTATATTATATTACTGCAATGCTAAGAAATATAAAACTAATGTAAAATTAGTACTGAAAAAAATAGCTAAATAATATTTTGTTCTTCAGAAAAGTTTTATCTTCCCCATATTCTACTGCTGTACTGAATAAAGAAAAAACAGACATAACTACCTTTTCATTTTGATGTTTGTCCTTCAATATATGTATTGGAATTTGAGTTGGAATGCTGTCAGATGACTGACTGTCTCTTGACTTTGTTCGAACAGTTACTTGCTTCGGATTTAATCCAAGCAGTTTATTTATATCTATTAGTGCATGATCCCCTAAAAGTTTAAATAATTTGTCTAAATTGTACTTCATAATACAACCAAAATATTTCAACACAGAATTTGGAAAAATAAAGTATATACAGAGTGCCTCGCTATATATGTTCACTCCCCCTAATCTCTACAGTTTTTTGAATTTTGATATGATCTTTGCTGGATCAATGTGGTATTTGTTCTATATATATATTTTTTTAGATTCTGATTGTAAATTGGAAAAAGTTTGGTGTGAAGGAGGGCGAACCTGTATACTGGGTCACTCTGTATAATTGTTTTCCCTCTCTTTTCCTTTCATAATAATAAAATATAGTCAATAAAATAAATGTTCCATTCCTATAAAAATATAACTTCTGAATTTAAAGTAATAAATGTTTAAATATTAACATTGATTAATAGGTAATATATGAAAAATAACATTTGGAAAATCTGAAAAGTAAGCTCATTAAAATCTATAACCAATGATAAATACATATATAAAAATGAATACAGACTGCAATAACAAACAATAATCCTGTTATAGGAAACTGGAATAAAATAAAATACAGAATATAATAAATCAACTGGAACATAACAATAATA
>NW_027111254.1:366083-366979 GCF_000696795.3 Halyomorpha halys | reverse complement strand
TATACTGTAATATGCTCATTTTGAGTAAATAGTATATTTTTATGTATAAAGGGTTTTTAATATGTTTTTATTTTATGTATCAGTTTAATATCGTTCATTTGCTTTGTTAAACCAAAAAGAAAGCTAGCCAATTTTGTTCAGTCAAATATGGAGTTGAATAAATACGTTGATCAAAAGAAAACCAAGATGGCGCACGTATCCTTCAAAAAGTTCGTTGAATTGCGGCCATGTTGAGCAAATTCAAATATTTTAAAAACTTTATTTAACTTCTCGGAAAAAACTTAAAACTGTAGTACTACAATCAATGTTGAGAACTAACAACGAGAGAAGGGGAAGGAAGAAAACTTGGTTTTTGAGGATTTGTTGCTTAGGTATGATGTTTCCATGGGTGGGGCATGATGTTTCCTGGATGAGGAGGTCCTCATCATCTTTTATCTAGCTCAAGGGAGACATCTTGAAAAAGAGGACATTGAAGAGTCACTCACGAAGAAAAAGTGATTCTTTATTTTGGATTGCCAGTGAAAGAAATGAGTGAAAACTGTTAAAGGACCAATGCTTTTTTTCTTTAGTGTTTTGTTTACTGGAAGATTGCCAACAATCAGTGTTAGTTTTTTGAGAAAATCGTCAAAAGAAGATTATGAAATTGGTTAGTTTTGTCCTACCTAAAATTAAATACATTTGTAAAAGAGGAATTAATTTAATTAAGTGTTATTAGTAAAAGTGTCTGTTTCTGATTGCCCCGAGATTAAGAGTCTATAACATTATATATAAATTCTCAAATCTATTTAATATTAAAGCCTCTCTTTTTAACCCAAGCTATACCTAAGATATGAGAATTAAGTGGAAACTATTAAAATTCTTTTTATTTTATTAAAATAATTTTTTATTACTACAAT
>NW_027111254.1:325689-365963 GCF_000696795.3 Halyomorpha halys | reverse complement strand
TTACAAATTGGAAACAAAAACTAATCAATTATTAAATTATCTTTGAAATAGCATACCCTAATGTTAAATCCTAGATATTATAGCTTTATTAATTTCAATTATATAATAATTTAAACTAGAAAATACTATCCCCACCTGCGCGTGACCATTCCATTTTCATGAAAATTTCCGACATGTTGACTACACAGAGTTATTAATATTTAATGAGAACTAATAGTATGAAAATACTTTATATATTTGAGCTTATTTACTTGACCATAAAAACAGTATGTTCAGAAAAGAAATGTACGTAAACATTTTTAACATAAAATCAGAGAGTATGAGAAAAAATAAATAAAAAAATGTTATATTATTGTGTATATTATTATTAGTAAATTAAGTACAGTGGTATTATTGGAAAGGATGCTTCAAGGATATAAGTAGATGGAGGGAAGGTTACAGTGTGTTAAGTATGAAGTTATAACAATAAAGCTTTGTTTCAAACTTGTTTGTTTAATATTACTCCACAGGTTACCTGCCCTTTACTTTCTTGAGTAAAACAATCAATACAAACAATGAAAATCTTATATATTTGTTTTAAATTTGACCTTAAAATTCCAATTATTAGTGAGTGTGTGTGTGTGTGTCCTTATTTATAAATTATTTATTTAGGTATTTTAAACAATCATAAAAATGAAAAGAAGTTTAAATAAACAACCTGATGGGCTGTCAACATCGGTAACTTTTTTTCCATCAGCATAAACAGCATATCCGGTTATTATCGAACCACCAACTGAAGATGAAGCATTTGGTGGCTGCCATGTGACAAGAAGTGTTCCATCTTGAGGACCAGGTTCCACTTGGATATCAACAGGTGGCTCAGGAAGACCTGTGAGAAAGCAGTAAAATTAAATGAAGGTATTAAAGGAAATATATATCATTAAGTACAAAAACATTGCTCTCATTATAATGAAATTGTACAATAAAAAAAATAAATAAAATAAGTATGCTTATGAGCATGACAGAAAATTGAAGTATTAGATTTTTATATCATTCTTATTTATTTTGCTACATTTAAGTGTAAAAAAAAAAAAAAGGGTTTTGAATAAATAACTGACCATTCTTCATCCTTGTGATTTCTATACTTCTAGTGGTGCTATTCTAACAAATTTAATAATGTTCATAAATAACCTCATGCTCTAAAAAGAACACAAACCTTCAGATTTTACCACTTGATATAAATATATATATTTGAGATTTAGCACTAAGATGAAAAATGATATGTCAACATTTTATATATATATATATATCATGAGGACATAGAACTAACAATTCATTGTACCAAATATTTACATCCTGTTTCATTTGCAAATATACTTTCACTGGTAAGCTCCACTGACTGACATTGTAAGGAGGGTGATGATGTTTTTTGTGCTTGGTTTGGCACAGATAGGCCAAAGAACATTTTAAAGCATCTGTATAAACTAGTGTCATGGTGTTTTAACAACCAAGCCAACAAACTAGCTGTCTTAACAATTTTAGAAAACCATCTTGTGAATCTTCCTATACACACTCAAACATAGTCCTTTATATATTGACAACCTGAATCTTCTACATTCAATAAACAACACAAATATTCCATGACCCATCGACTGAGGAAATAAGACTAAACATACCACAACTGTGAACTGTTAAGGAATCAGTTTTAGTGAAGTGGGTGAAAGGACATGTGAATGTTGAAGGCAAGAAAAGAGTTAACAGTTTAACCAAAGAGGCAGCAAGGAGCAAGGTTAGGATTTTATCTTTCTACTTCTTTCTATTGATTCTAAGAAATCACTTAGTCTGTTTAAATAATATTGCACTATCATTAACAAATTCACAGCCCAGAATGCACATTGATCAAATTCCTTAAAGAGTATGGTAACACAAAATACAACTTAAAGTGATTGAGCATCATAACAAATGACAGATGTGATAAAAAAGGAATGATGGACAATTTTAGACATTTACTGAATGACTGCAGATTATATGATGAACAGAGATTAATATTAATACAAAACTTGATACTCAGAGGTGGTAAGTGGCCTGAGACTGAACACATCCTTTTCACTAAATATAAGACTGGCTTATTGCAATTCATTAAATGAATAGACTTAAAAAAACTGGCAGCCTATAGAAGGGTAAACTAAATTCCTTAGTGCTGCTGCTGATATACTTGTTGAATAAGGTTTTCTTTTTCTTTGTTTATTTTTGTTGTTTTATTGATTCATTTAGTCTAGTTTATTTTTATTTGCATATTTTCCTTTTTTATGTCTGTTTGTCTTTTGGTAATTTTTTTTAATAGTAAATCTTTAATTTATATCTTAAATTTCTTTAATTATTCAAATGATTGTATCAAAATAAATATATGTAATATGTCTTCAAAGGCTTGGAACATATACATAATATGGAAAAATAATTGTCCTTTTATGGGGTTACCATAGAGGGGAAAAAATTATATATGATATACAGTTAAGTTTATATAAATGATTTGATACCATTTTTCATCTTTGTTTATGATCTCAAATTCTAATAATATTAATACGTTTTATCAAAACTATATACCCTGAAATTTGTTGTTTTGAATATGTATTACATTACAAATAATGGAATTTATAATTAGTCACTGAATTTCCTCTGAATTTAATTTTAATTTTATAATTTATTTCTTTAAAACCCTGAATTTATTTTTAGCGCAACAATAGTCTTTATTCATAATGTATCCAGAATTATCAGATAATAGTTGTATCAACTTTAAAAAGTTTTTTTGAGTCAGGAAATGGTGAAATTGAATATCAGATTCCCAACAAAGTTTCGAGACATATGCTGCTTGAAATATAACTTTTTTATTGAACAAGTTTTTTTTTTATGTGAAATACAATAACAACTGTAATACTGGAGGCATTATTGGATGTAGAACTAATTGTAGATGTTGGTTGGGTGATAAGTAAATAAAAATACATAAATAATTTTACTTTACTGACCGCAACCCCAACCTTGCAGACATTTTCTACTTATCAACTTTATATTATAATTGTGTTTATTATAGAACAAATAAATATAAAATACCATTATTATAGAAAAGTAGCATAATTTAATTACATATGAATATTTTAATTTTCACAATTAATTTTAAAACAGTTTCAGTGAATTTGTTAAATGGGTGATGAGGCAGCATTAGTCATAATAGTTAAATAACGTAAATGATAATAAAATCAATACAAGAACCATGCCCTCTATGATTTTTTTTTAATTTTTATTTTACCATATTGTTCCCTGAAAGACAATGCTGACCACATTTTGCTGTGGTTCTGTAATTCATCTCATAAAACATTAAGCCATACTTGCAATTATCTGGTTTGAAAACAATGTTTCATTATTATAAAGTTACACCAACAATATAAGTTGCTTGCTTAGTTAAGTTTGATTGTTAATTAAACTGGTGGAAGTAAAACTTATAAATCAAACCTTTGAATTGTGACTTATATTATAAATAAGATCTATCAAAGATAACAAAAAAAAATAATAAAATAAATATTAAGATCTGGTTTAAATCTGTATAATAAATATAAATACCTATTTTACATGCAGTAATACACTATGGGCATTATCATAATAACATGTTTTACAAGCACTATACTATATACATGCTACACTTGAATTTCTCTCTCTATAAAAACAATTTAATGTATTAATGTATATATATATATATTAACTAAATTATTTTATTTGTGTTACAAACAATGATATTAAACAACGAATTTTCCTATCTCAACATCATTGAGTGATCTGTAACCAGTAAACAAAATTGAAGTGATAACATCATGATGAATAGCTGAAATAAGTATGTTAAATTGTTGGAATGGATAAAGAACCAATAGATATATTGGTAAAATTAAAATAAATTAGTGGAAGTTATCAGCAATGGATTGACAAGTAAACATCCAAGGAATCGACTGAAATGCATATGAGAGGATTAACATTAAATCTGTCCTTTAAGATTTTGTTTTTAAGGAGCTCAGGGATGGGAGGTATGTAGTCTAAGACTGTAGGTGTTGTCAACAATGAACCTGCAGGTAAGGCCTTATTATTATTATTACCATCTCAACTTTTTTAGGTTTTTTGTATTGGCTCATTTTTTTCTCAATGTTCCTTATTAATAATTCACTCTAAAAGTATGTATTGAAATATATTAATAATTATATAATAATATGGACATTAAAAATTGTGTTCTATAAAATAGATTCGATATTAAACACAAACATATATATGCTCATGAGATAATAATTTCAAATTGCTCATAAGGTTTAAGTAGAAAACAAGGAGATTTTAAGAGAATATTGTAGTGTGTTTAAGGAATAAAGAGGATTCTATGCAAAGACAAAGGCATGTATTGAATTATATATTTATATGTCCATACTCTGTAGGTCATTGTAATATATTAGTCAAGACAGTTGGTTGTCAATAATATTTAATTTAATTATTTATGAAGAACAAGTTTGGTTTTCTGACAAATTCAATTACAGTATCTTAATTCATGTTTAAATTAATTAATCTAACTAATAATTAAATAGATTGGAAATTTTAAAAATCAATATTAATTATATAGAAACTTTGGGATAAGATATTTAACAATTAAACGATTGCATGTTGCTGTGATTATTGTTTTTGAACTAATAAATGGAAGGATACACCAACAAACACATACAAATATATATATATATACACACATATGTTGTATTAATACCTCCTTAATTAGCTTTAACTTAAGGTTCATATTTCACATTAAAACTTGTCAGAAATTGTTTTCAGAACAGCCTGGCATTTCAGAAAATAAATACCATTTGCTCGAAAATTACTGCTTGAAGTTTTCTTAGGTAATTAAATCTTTCTATGAGGTCAGATATTAATGGTAGAGAATGATTTTCATGTAAGAGATAGAAACTTGACCCATAGAAAAAAAGTAGTATTTAAATTTTGGACGCTACTAAGTCAAAGAGGTGTTTTTCCTAAAAAAGTTATATTAATTTTAAGATAAAATAATGTGTTATCACATAGTAAGATCACTTATGAATTTATAAGAGTTTTTCAATTCATTATACAAATTTTCTTTGTTATTTAATGAAATAACTTTGTTACATGCGCTCCCCTCCCCTCCATTTTTTAACTATCCAATTTTTGAGAAGGCAAAATTGCATCAAAAACATTAATATCTTTCATTTGAGGCATACTTGTAAGTTATGGTTAAACCTTAAGTTATAAAATGGGCAGAAAGTTATCAAGTGATATATATGGTCATTATATCATTTATAAATTATTTAATAAAAATAATTGACCCAATTTTTTATAAAAAATCTACAATCCTCATTACAAACATATCCTAAAAAAAATAAATTTGTATTAAAAAAACATACTGGTAAAAGTTCTGAAAACAGCTAGATTTCCAACCAACAATCATGAATCCGACCTTCAATGATTCAATAGAAATCTACAACACATTAATGAAATTAAATAAGTATATCAAAGAATCTATGCCCTCATTTACCCCACAACACTTTACTTATATAAAAAATAGATTGAAAAGAAAATTCTATCTTACCAAAAATCCTCTGATCAAACTAGTTTATTATAAACTGAATAATTACTTCAGAACCCGTGTTTATAGTTGACAAAATGAAAATTAGGCATTAGTTTTGAAATTATTTCAGCTTGGAGATAATAGTATGATGAAAATTCACTAAACAATCACCAAAAAAATATAATAAAATATTAGAACATCTATGTCTACCTGGATAAAGATAAAGCCCAATTATTAGCTAAATATTTTCAAACAACCTGCACTATCACCTCATCATTAAGATCAAACCATCATAACTGTAAAATTAATAAATCTGTTCAAGACTTTAAAAATACCAATTACAAATGACTTCCCATTGATCTCCCCAAAAAAAACTGGTAAAATCTTTAGGGAAATATTTGTAAAAAAATTTGATACAGTTTAAGTACCTCCCGTATCTGATCCATACCATCTATGCATACCTATTCAATAGCTAATTTTATGATCAAATTGCTACTGTTCATCCACAGGGTTCCTGTCTGTCACCAACAGAATTAAATCTGTTCTTATCCGACTTCCCAACTCATCCTAAAATAATGAGATCCTTATACACCGATGATACAGCTCTGTACACCTCTTCATATTGAATAGATGCAGTAGTAAATTTCCTACCATGAAGTTTCAAAAAAATTAATACACATTGTCTGAATTGGAAGTTAAAATTCAATCCAACCAAAAATCTGAAGCTATCCTAAATAAGCACATTTCTATAAACTAAACCCTCATTCCATGGTCAAAATCTATATATCTTGGTTTAACTTTAGACATAACTATAGACTGAAAAAAATTCAAAATTCATCTGTGAAAATAATCAAAAACCGGGGTAAAAATAACCACCATGTTCCAAGACTTGCAGATCTCCTCAATAAAACAGTTTTTCTACACAAAATGCTACATACTTCAATAAAACATCATTTTCCAAAAATCAATTAATAAAAGAAAATGTCAATTACAAGAAATTCTCTCTTAAATACTACACTCAGCAATAAACTAAACATGTTTTGCTAAATCAAAATTTCCTTATGTATATATTTAATATTTATATTTATAATTTTTTTTTCTGTTTAGGTTTTATGTTCACAGTTTTTCTACCGTAGTCACTTAACATTTTAAAGATTCATCAATTAAATATAATTTTTATTAAACTTTTGTTTTTGTGAGCTGATATTGATTGATTATAAGGGTGGGTATCCTTAATCATGTGAAATAATAATTTTTTTATTGTAAAATTTTAAATAAAGTGTTATTATTATTAAAAAGAAAAATGATCAAAAATTAAAATTATTTCCTGACAACAGATTTATAGCATAATAAATTAAATTTTAAGATGAATTCATAGTGGTGAATTTTTTTATCCGACTTGTCCTGAAGACGTAAAGCGTTTTTTTTACAATTTATGTAAAACTATTTTTTAATTGTTTTTTAAAATGATTTGCACATAAATGGATTCCACATAAAAAAAAAAAAAAAAAAAAATTGAAAAACGTATTGAACAAAATCATTTGAGATTCAATTTCCCATTAGATTCTGTCTCCATAATTTGAGTTTTTTTTTATCCAAATGAAGATAATAAAATGGCTGCCATTATGAGAAAGCCCGAGTAAAAAAATTATCATGCATTCTTAAGGGAAATGGGGCTCTGAAACAATTATGTACTTTAGTGTTTACTAACTTTCCTCACCGGTTGCATGCAAATCGTCAAGAATAGTAAAACATTGTTAACAGTTTTTGATGTTTATAACGTCAGGAAGCATTGGATTAAAAAAAGGCATGGTATAGACTCGTCTTAAAATCTGATCCGTAGAGAGAGTACCACATTTTGTCATAAATTACAGATTTAGTTGCACTGGAGAAGAACAAGAGAAGGTTAGAAAATCAACAATAACCTAGAATAATAGACTTCAGTCTACCATTATACCCAGCGAAAATTCAAAAGATTGAAGAGGTTAGAGGGTGAATATGTATACTGAGAAGTCCTATATATTAAGTAGAAACCTATATTAAAAATTTATATTGATAATTATTAAAATATAAATTAAACAAACTCTAAAAGTCATATTTATTTTTATGGCATAAAGATGATTTTTTAACATGTCAATAAAGAGATTGCCTTTTCTATTTAGGCAAATTCTTTTTAATTTATAAAATTCTCTACAAATAAATTACCTTTATTTTTTAAATTAAAATTAGGCATTGAAATGATATATAAAGTGGTGGATTACGTCTTAGAAGCTAAAACCGAATATAATTAATGTATTTGGTAATAGGGTGACAAATGATTATTGTTTGATAGGTTAGATTTGTAATTGAATATATGCTGTATTAAATCCAACTAAAACTTTACTCTTAATTATAAAAAAAATTTCACCAAACTGAGAAAAACATTTACTAATAATGTAACTCTACATAGTCTACTAGTATACTAGTATACTGCAATAGTCTTGGTTTCAGTAATTCATAAGGAAGTATTGTTTCTATACACAGCGGTTGTGCAAGGAGGTGATTCGGTAAGGATTTTCCCCAATTAATGATACCCACCTTTTAGAGGCTGATTTTTAGAGGCTCCCAGGAAGGTCACAATCCTAGAATTGGTCCACAACTGATATAACAAAATAAATATTTGTTTGCCATTGGCAGATTCAAACATAAGCCCAAGAGATAGGAGCACCATGCCTCACTCACTGTGCTATCATATTTTGATATACAGTATTTAAAAAAAAAAATCAAGTATCACATTAAAAGTTTACACACATAAATTCTTCGTACAAATCATGTCGAATAAAAAAAATATCAGTGATTTTTTAATCTGAATGTACCTGATGCAAAATAAATCACTATTCTTATTGATACGAGAATATTATACATCATGAAAATATTAACGTGGCTTTTATTTGATAAATAGTAGTTGTGGAAGGGTTAAGAGTGAATGGTTTTGTATTTTCCATATTGATTAATTATGAAAGCTTCAATTATCATCTAATGTATATTTATAAACTGGTTTTTAGTTAAATGTAAGGAATGTTTGATTCCTTGATATAAGTTTAAAATCTGAGAGAATTAAATGTCTTATAGCCTACCTTTGAAACAACCGACAGTTGACCATAATACAAATCGACTGAAATTTAAAAATAATATTAAAACTTAAAAAATAATTAACAGGTTTAGTGCTCCATCAATGATACTGATAAATTTTATATGAACAATATGATTAGTAAAAGCAATACTATTTATAAGTAATGAAAATGATTGAATGAATTATTGAAAAAGGGTTATTTTATGATCACATTTACTATGGGTGGCCTTTTTTTAAAAAATAAGAATTAAAGAACATGGAAAATGAATAAATAGTTGCCTAATTAATTCTTATCTATATCAATAACTAATGGACAGAAAAATGTTACCATTAGACTATTAGTTCATTAAATACTTCCTCTTTTTAGTTTAAATAACCATACTTTTTTTCTTATCTGCTACAGAAAGGTAAAATCAACAATAAAGCCTAATTGAGTAATATATAGTGTTTGAATTGAAATATGATCTATATCTCTTAAATTGGGTATTTATAACTGGAAGATTTTTATGTTAACAGTAGTATATTAATGTTAAAATTGTCTTCCTAATTAAATAACTTTTTATCCAGAATAATTTATTTAATGACAACATTCCGTCTTCAGGTATAACTGCAATTTACAATAATTTTCTTTTATATTCAGCAAGAAGAAAACAACCAATATTTCTTCAATTAATTCACCTTCTACACTAACAGGTTTGCAAAATTTGTTCACACTCAAACTTCTTGATTCACTTTAAAACTTTCAATGAGTTTTAAACATAGTGTTGTTATTTAAAGAGTACTTTTATAGATGTTTAACATGCCAACCTCTCTGAAGCTAAAAATGAATGCAAAATAAAAAAGATATTATGTATTTTTTTAAGATAATACACCATATTTGAATTTTTTTTTTCCTTTAAGCTTTTTATATTTATCAGGACACTTTTTTTTAACAAAGTCAATTACTACAACATGCTTGCTTCATCTATCAACAGTCTCTAATTTATAAAATAAAAGATTATTTGGTTGTTTATTATTATTATTGTCGTGACAGACCGTGGAGGTCCAAGGTCTCGTGCGATGTACTTAGGAAATACATTGCACGTTTCATAACGTCTATTTTTGTGAGTGCCACCCATTGGCTAATGGGCCTCATGAATGCCCAGGGGAGGCTGTGAGTGAGTATTGTATAATTATATGCTTGAAAAAAATCTCTGATAGGGCCAGGGACTCGAACTCGCAACCTTTGGGTTGGTAGACAGGTGTGTTGGCACGCAGTTACCTTCACCCCCTTTGGTTGTTTATTTTGGAATTTAATCTAACACTGCCAACAAGATTATGTAGGGGAAGGTTGGAAAGGAAGAAACTAAAAGTTTAACAAGTCTAGATTACTCCATTTGAACTGAATATAAAAATCATTCTCGTGGATTTCACAGTTCTCCGATGGTTCTATTGAAGATTTAAGGAAATGTGAAAGTATTTTCTATTTTATGATTTATAAAACTAATCTTTGTGTAATTAGTTATTCAAATACATTTTAGCTGCTAGTGCACTGAGATAAATTCATTCTATTTACTGTTCCCTTTTTGGTTAGTTTACAAAATACCAGGTTATTTTATCCTTTGATATAGATATTAATTTTTGAAATACAAAATTTTGGTACACCATTACAAAACTTTTTTATTTATAAATATTATTGTTAAATTTAATTAACAATTTTTTTAGAAATAATTTTGTTTACTGCCCATTATGAAGCACAATTTGGTGTTGGTCATTTTTGTAATTGTATTAGCATTAAAATATTGTGTGTTTATTTGAATATCGTTATCAAAGTACTATCTCTTGATCAGCAGTCAATGAAAGAGTAATGCGGTCAGTATTAATCCTCAACTACATCTTCCAATTTTAAATGTATTAAAGTAGTGAGCACCCACTTTATAGAGTGTGTGTATGCTCCAGGAAAATTTTGTGATCCTAGAATAGTTCCACAATGGATAAAAGTGAAAATAAATTTTCTCTCATTAATAAGTAATAAATTACTGCTACAATAATTTGCTGGCATTTCATCAACATCTAGATATGGTGAAGTAAGAAGCAATTTTACTTCACCCTACAATAATCCCATTACTAATTTCAAAGGATAAACCCAAACTTTTGAAACCATACTAATAATTGTTGAAAAGTGATTTATCATTTATTTAAGACATTCTTTATTCTTTCCTTGTCTTCAATATCAAAAAATCTTATTGGCAAAAGTTCAGAACAATTAAATATGATTATTTTGAGCTATTTTTTTACTGAAAGCAATAATTATTCAAATTCTGATTTTAAAAAAAATTAACCTATTATAAATAAATAAATAAGCAAACTTTATCTCAAATTAAAATGACAATCAGTTATGAAATTCCTGGTGAATATTTTTTGCTACTGTAATGAAATAGTGTTTGTAAAATTGTTAATGATTTTTATTACATCACAGATGCTATCCAACCACATCAATTTTTCCAAACTTAATCTACTGCTTCGGCATGAAATAGAAATTTGTTTATTTAAAATTGCTTAAAATCATCCAAGGTGTCTGAGTAGAACAGCATCTTTAACTTTAAGTATAACTGAGCATTAGTTTTACTAATAGGTGGATCCTTCTAATCACACCTAGATTTTTCTGATAATTTTAACTGTGTTAAATTTAAAAAATCTGGGCCCTGTTTCATAATAAAGTACAAACTAATACTATTAGTGGAAGATTATTGATTGACTGTGTGTGAAGATGAAAGGAATATGGTCCGGGTGCGGTCAAAAAAACTCAAATAGTAGAAATATACTATTTTAATGAGCCAACGTTTCGCCCCACGTTGCAGGGCTTCTTCAGGGCTAAAAAAAGATACAAACACATGCCGATACAAAGATACTGCCGTCCCCACTCCTCCCACTACCAACGGTCATTTTTGTTTTGTCTGCCGTCAAAATAGGTATGCATTCTGTCTCATCATTTGATTTGTATTCTTTTTTCTTTTTACATCTCTTTATTTGTATTTTCTTTAATATTTCTTTTGTTATCTATTTGTTACTATTACCCTTTACATTTACTATTTACTACCTTTAATTTTGCTTATTATATCTTACTTTTTTACATTTTATACCCCTGTTATTTTACACTTATGTTTTTGTTTTCCTTATGTAACTATGTGTTTGTATCTTTTTTTAGCTCTGAAGAAGCCCTGCAACGTGGGGCGAAACGTTGGCTCATTAAAATAGTATATTTCTACTATTTGAGTTTTTTTGACCGCACCCGGACCATATTCCTTTCATAATACTATTAGTCTTGTTGATTTAACTTAATATAATTACACTGACCTGTTCATTGGTAATTTGTACTTTAGTTCTTTTTAATTTTGTAATATCACTAACAGTCCTATGTATTAGTGTAATTAACACGTTGTTTCTGCACTTGTATTTTGAACTAATACTGTTAGCTTTCATTATAAAACAGGGCCCTGGTAGTTGTGAACTTGCCACTTTTATAACTTTTCTAATTTTGTTGTTAGACTGCTATTATTTTGAGATTTTTTATATTATTAGTTGAAGTTATCTAAAGTAAGTTTAACCAATCGCGATGGAAAATATCAACCTTTGATCAAAAGTCTGGATGAGCAAAACATTTGGCAATGTTGTTCTCAACTAATAATAGTTGTTTCTATTATGGGAGACTTGAAATCAATTTATAATAGTTAGACTATAGTTGTAGTTCTTTTACAAACTTAAAACACTACAATCACATCTATGGTGTAATTTAGAGTCTAGTGAAATACAATCATGATATTTAAAAATAATGCAATAAGGAAATTGGAAAAATAATCATTTTTAAATTCAATGTTTTAGAGTTACAGCAATAATATTTACAAACTGTATCACAGTGTTAATCATGATTTCATCACTGAAAACACATGACATCAAACAACCCCATTCTTGTAAACATTTTAAAGAATAGTTTAAATCAAATAATAGTTTATAATGCTGATTAAACAATGTTTTTAGAAAAATATATTCACAAAACTAAGTGAAGCTTTTGGTTGTTTCTAAGTGAAGTACTTTATTTAAATAATACAAGGAGATAAACTAATGTAATGTATTTTAATTTGGAAATTTAAATATTAAAGAAGTTAAGACTATACTATCAATAATATATACACATATCCAATGGTTGTATTTAGCAACTAAACTGGCCTAAATGAAGATAAAATGCCTGAAAACACTAATACACTAAAGATACTAATTTACTTCTATTGACAGCAACCAATTGCATCTTACCCCAGAAAAATATGTCAAATCCTCTTCATCATAATTAGACTCATGGCCTAAGTCAAAAGAAAAAAAGAAAAGAAAGAAAAAAATCATTTTGATTTATTTTATTTTTAAAAAATATATAAACATATAATTAATTTATATATCTTCATATTAAACTATAATATTTTCAAGGATGGTGTGAACCTTAGACTTATTTATTATCATATATCCAAGGATTCTTTTATTATTATAAAATCATTTACCAATAATTTTTTTATGCCTGGTATATATATATATATATAAACACACACATAAACTGTGTATGCCTGTGTCTGTATGTTTGTTTGTGATTTTGTGAATTTATTTTATCAATAAGTCTTGTTATTTGTGAAATTAACCATCTTTATTAACATCAAACTAAAAAAAATCAGAGATATAACATACATTTTATTTTATTTTTAATTAGTTTTCCAATTCTAATCATTTGTTTCTTTTTTTTTGTCATTCTAATGGGATAAATTATTTCATTTAAGTTAATGTGATGAAGTTCACACAAAGATTTTGCAATAGTAAATTTACTTTAAGTTAATTTTTGGACATAAAATAATTTCTGAATATGATGATTAATATAATTATACATTATAATGAATAAACAGTATAGGAAGGCTTTCATCAACACAATTTAAATCTTAATTATATTATTCTATTGCTAAAATTTAAATTAAGATAACCATTTAGGTGGACTTTGATTAAAAAAGTAATCATAACTTTCATCAACATACCGACAAATCACTAAAATAGTAGGAAACCATATGACAGAGAGCAGAAGTCAATAAATTGTTTAACATTTAAATATTAAAAATGAAACCATTGTTATCCCTCCAAGGACAGGCATGTCCATATAATCATAGCAAACATACTCCCTTTCAAAAGAACAGAGTATCTCCCCAACCTTATGTTTACTTTATAGGACCTTATTAGAGAGATATCAGTGTTGATTTATGAATTAAATCTTGACAATCGATGCATGTGTTAGGTTAGAAAAAATGTAAAGAATTTGTCCTTTTTTGAAAATGGATTTTGGATGATATAACTTTGGTAATAAAATTTCCTGAGTAATAATATTTTAAAATTAAATTCCAAAGTTTTATCTTGTTCTGACAAGAGTTTTATTAGAAAAGAATTTTCCCAAAAATTTGTATAAGGCCATGATCATATGATCATGCCTGTTCTTTCTCATGACAAAGTTTTTTAACTGTCGATGGAGCTGAAATGTCAATTTTTATTAAAAGTAAATAATTATTTTTTAACTTCATTTTTTTAGGTAAATCATGAAATTAATTTTCTTAGAATATTATTTATTATTATAAGATATAAAAGTAGCTAACAAATGTAATAATTTCAAGGATGGAATGGATAAGGATGTAGATAGTATGAGAATCAGCACCACATTTGTTGAGTCAGTGAGTACTGGGAGAGATGAGGTATGATAGGATTGACCACTTTAATAATCTAATTAAATAAATAAATTAATAATAATTTAAAGAAATCACCAAAGATGTACTGCTAAATCCAGCCGAAAGACTGGATTTCATTTTTTAGTAGGTCCATTTGAGGATGAGTATCAAATTAAGAAGTGTAGAGATCACATATACAAAATTAATTTATAAAACAAACTGGAGAAAACACTGTAGGGTAAGTATACTAGTAGTAGACAGTGAAGCAATAGTGGACATTGAGAGTTCAGACTTTGAAAAATAAGGTTATGAAATGAAGCAGAAATTTATAATTATTTCCGAAATAAGGAGTATAATCTTGGTAGTTTTTAAGGAAGATTTCCATGAATATCCCGTTATGAGGTTTCTAATGTTAAGCTCTGTTCAAGGCAGTTTGTTAAGAACTGTTTCCATGGTCCATTCACCCATAAAAACTTCTTTAGGAGAAGAGTAGATTAAGCCATACTTAACCTTATTATTTAACAATATTTGATTTTTTTTTTACTTATGATACGTTGATGTAGGAGGCTCTGTTAGTGGAAAATATCAATTAAGACAGTCTTATCTATAACTGTAACTTGGTAGAATATGGTATAAATTATTAACTTCTTCTGTTTACTATGGGGCCAGCACTCTATCTTCAACTGGAATTTTAGTGTTTACTTTTAAGGGCAAAAATCTTTTTTAAGATTCAGTTTTAAAAATTTAACTATCACATTTTTCTTTGTTTTTCATTCCAATCGTTAGCCATTTTATTAGCAATTTGAGCAAAATAAATTCTAATTTATATTTATTTTTAGAGGTAAACCTGCCTTAAAGGTGTCTAACTACTGGTGCACTTATCCTAAATCATGTTTAAGTATAATTTGTACACGGTGGACACTCTTTTAGTTGGTCTTGGATTAATGGGGTGCCCTATTATCTTTATTGTATTTGTCAAAAATAATGATTTTGCCTACTATTTTGAGTACTATAATATAATATAATTTGTAAATTACTGAATTAAATTCAATTTTTATAAATTACTGAATTAAGTTCAATTTTTGTAAATATTAAAATTAATTAATCAAGTTTATTTAAATCACTATATAAAAATATTAACTGTCCATATCTAGTTAATGTATAATATATCAAAGAAAAAGGTGTATAAAATATAACCATTTATATTAGAAGTTATGTATAAATTGAATATTATGCATATTTACAAGTACATTTGAATAGTTCAAAATCAAAATAATATATATTTTTCATTTTTAAGTAGGTCCATTTGAGGATGTGTATCAAGTTAATATACTTCACAATGCAAACATTTTTTATGTTTCAATTGTACTAATAATTACTATAATCATGTTTGTGGAAAACCAATTAGCATTTTCAAAATTATTTCCAAATGCAATTTCTCCTCAGGAAAGAAGTTCCAATAAATTCCGTCTTAATGAATATAGACTAATTTCTATTTAATAATCAGATTTATTAATTGATTTAAAAATAAAAGTATTTTAAATTTTAGTTCTTATAAATCTTTTTATTTTTAAGTTTAGGTTAATTGAATAAAAAAAAAATTGATTTCATCAAAGCTGTTTGATATATATTGAATAAATGACAAGATGATTTAAAGAAATTTCTTTTTGGTAAATGGCACAAAGGAAGGTTACACAAGATAGGTTCTTTGATATAAATTGATCAATATTTATAGAAACATAAAAAAAACCATATGAGAATTTATATACAATTCATGAAACAATAAAAAAAATTAATATGAATATTTGATTTAATATTTATTTCCTTGAGCAATTATTTCATTTACACTTTCTGAAATAAGTTTTTTTTATAGTTAGAAGGTATAAAAATAAAAGTTATGACAAAATTAGTGTTTTACAAATAATTTGCTATGATGAACTTTATAAAGTTCACTATTTATTTGTTTTGAGGAATAAACCCATTTCAAAAACATGAAAGATTGTAAAATGCCCTTCTTTATTAACTTTATTAATTTTTTTTTTTCATTTCCATAACTTCATAGCATTAGTAGATCAATAGATAGTTTCAACTATCATATTACAAAATTTTATAATGATCAATGCGATCAATCAATAGTAACTGTAAAGTTTGTAATTATTTTTTATTGTACAAGTGTAAATCCCATATCATTTATAAATATTTGATTGTTATGCTTTATATAAAAAGAAAAATATATATTAAAAAAAAAAAAAGATGACACGAAAAATCTAAAAAACTATTTGAAACTTTTACCAATGATAATTTTAAGTTTAGTGAAATATGAGTAAGATGTAGTCTAATTAAACTATGAAATGAATTTAAACAATAAAGTCAACAATTTAGACCTTCCAAAAAACAGTGCTAGAAGTTAAGTTTTAAAGGAGATGAACACCTCTTTTGTAATGGTAAGAAACTTGAGATTGCTGTGGTCTTCTCATATATAGGTACACTGGCTTAGCAGAACTACTACCATACACAAGGAAGTGTCCAGCAGAATTGACGAAGTTAATTAAATTTACTACCAGATTTCCAATACCATAGTCAGCAGGAGAAAGCTCATTAGTCAGGTTAAGTACCACATCTTTAAAGCTACTTAACTGATGACTCTCCTGTATGGCTCTCTGTAAGAGTGGAATGACATTAGAAAGGCATATGAGCTGTATGACTGGACTAGAAATGAAATATCTCAACTAAGTGTCAGGTAAGACACAAAGAGACTAGGTCAAGAATGAAACACTGAGGGAAGCAATCAAGCATCAAGGAGCAAAAGCGTTTTGTGTGCAACTAACTTACACTAATTTAAGTAATCTAAGCTTAGGGGAGCGATAAACGACTAGGTTTAAATAAGTTAAGAAGTATTATATTCCAGAACCAACACAAGGTACATTGCACCAAAATATATAAAGCTGTCAAACATATTTGAGAGTTAAATTTTTTTTAATGAAATACGAAGCTCAAAATATGGAAGTAAACATTTTACATTTTGCATTAATACATCTCTTTCAGATTATGACTATGGTCATCATACCCCTATTTAAATTTTCAAAAAATTCATCAAGCAATTCAAAAGTAATTTATGTATATATAAATTTCTTGATGAATTTTTTATTATATAACACATTTTATTATATACACATATATTATATATGTGATATATAATAGATATGTGATATCTATTTTATTTGAATATTAACCATCGTGGAGGGTGGAACACGATGGTTAATTTGTCAAGCTCAGCACCAGTGGCTTTAGTGAAAATCAGGACTTGTGAGCACTCTTCCCCAATTCCCACCCATTACTACAAACAATCTCTCACCAAGCCAACCTAAATGGACAACATCAATTCAGTTAAAAGATTTTAATTATAAAATACTAATTACTACTAATATCACTAACTTTAAATAATTATATTTAAATTATTATTAATTCCAGAAGAATAACTTCTCCAGGAAACGTTAAGTAACAACTAGGGAAGTTTGAATTAATAAATAATTATATTTCTGTATTAAAATTAATGCTTTTCAGTTTCTACAAAAATAGCACTATATTTGATATTAGAAAAATACATACAAATATTTATTTCAGTGATCTTTTCATAAATTCATGCAGCTCCTTGAATGATCATACCATCCCAAATGACAAGTTATCTTTTATTGTTCAAACAAACAACAGATAGGAAAACAAAACAAGACAGCAATGAGAATAACACTCAAGAACAAAAGGAAAAATAGGCTTCCATATGTTAATAAGTGTTAGAAGAGAATAATACAGTTCACACATAAAAAATTATAAATATAGAATTACTGGATGAATAAATATTGAATTCAAGCAATAAAAATCAAATTATCGTATAGTATTTAAATAAAGACAATAAAAAAAAGTTCACAAAACTGATCAAGTAATATGGGAATAGTAAAGGTAATACTTAAATACTTCTTTTTTGGTCTTTTTGGGAGTGTAAGTTGTTCCATCATGTCTCAATCAGAATAGGGATTATAATCCTACAGTTTTAACCTTATTTCATAAATATTATGCTTTATATAATCGTTTAAAAATGAAAAATGCTATAATTTGATCACTTTTATGAGCACTGAATTTTATAAAAAAAATTACACTCTGGATGAGATAAGAATTTTTAAAGTCTTACACAAAAGAAATAATATTTGTAAAAAAATTGTATGGAGTCTATAATAATAACTTCTTACCTGTAAAATAGTCGACTTATATAATTAAGTAATTAATCTCACATTATTATCGTATTTAAGAATGAAATTGGATTAAAAAATGGTAATAAATAAAGGATGTGCATAATCATTCTTCTTCTAACAGGGCAAAACCATATTTTACCAGAGATGAGTCATACCTGTACAGTTCTAAAAAACTATTTGAACCATAGAGATGATTGTTCTAAGAATATAGAAAAGGAGATAAACCAGTGATAGACTGATTGTGGTAAAAGACCAAGAAATAATTATGTAAGATATATTTTTTCAGTTATCAATAATGAAAATCAAACCAGGTTTATTTATTTCTGTCATAATTATTTTGTATTTCCTATTTAAATGTTTCATTAATTATCAATTACTTTGAAATTCATGGTCTTTTTCCTTTCCCAATCACATTGGAAGTTTAAAAATGCTTCTCAAGCATGTAACTGACATATAAAGAAAAGAAAGAACGTGAAAGGAATAGGAATGGTGCATCAGCAATCCCAGTGTTTTCAAACATATGGATTAAAATAACCCTAAAGATACCATTAAAGTGATTAATATTCAGGATAAGATTTCTACCATGAATAGGTAACTACAAAAGACTAATTTTACATTCTAATTTCCATCAAAGTTCTACAAAGTTATTTGCAATAAATGTTAAATGTAAAATAAATAGTAACTCATTTTTCTGAAAATCAAGTGGTAAATATTCAATTAGTGGTGTCAATAAATAGTATATAAATGTTACAGTTTATTAAAATAAAATAGTATGTAGTTTTCTATATCTGGTAAAATTAATTTTTTCTGGGAAGTTTAAAAAAAGTGTGTTCTTATCTTCAAGACAATATTAAAGGATGAATACTTCTTGAAGTATCATTTTGAATTTTTCCATACAATTAAATTACCATTATTTATAATAATTAATTTTGAGTAATTAATGTTTTTTTTCTAAGAATAATATCAATAGGATTGAAAGGTTAGAAAAACATTTTAAAAAAAGGTTTGACATACCGATCAAAATTTTTATTAAAACTTTATTTTTAATGGCATAAACATGTTTAAATATTTGTGGATCTAGAAATGTGAAGTTTCAACACTACATATAACTGAAGGGGTTCAATTACTACTAAATCAATAAAACGGAAAGAAAATAATTGCTATTTATCGTGAGGAGTTTAGAATGACTTGCTGTTAACCATAAAAAAAATTAACTCTTGCTATTAGTGACTTTAAAATTGTCATTTGCAAAGTTTGTGACTGTAAAAATTCTTAAGCAAGGGTTTTGAAATACTTACTGTTATAAACCGGCATCTCTGGTTCTCTATCTGAAATAAGTATTTCCTTCGTAAATAATTCTATTATATTTTGCACTTAAAATATATTTGGCCGATAAAAGAAAAAATGGATTAAAAAAAAAATCAAACGATAAAAATATATTTAAATATGTGCAAAAAATCCATTGTCATATTCGTGATTAAAAAGTAATCGCCAATGTAATCTGAATACATGCATTATGTATAAAATTAAAAATAAAATGATAAAAATTTCCCTGTCTTTAAATAATCAACAGAAAATATCTGAGAAGGTTGATCATCATATTAAACTTTAACAGATATAATTGTTTGCTAAAGAATTATAAATCAGATGATCTACATCATTTTGAATTATTAACTTCTGTTAATAAGACTGTACATTCAAATTTTCATGTACACCTTAATTATAAACAAGTAATAGCGAACAACATGAATTAACATTTTTATCTATCAACTTTGATTAATTTATCTTAAAGAAGAAACAATTCGTATAATCAGTATACATTTATATATAACCAAATTTTAATATTAACACTTTTTATATATAAATATACTACCTATAAAAATTTGTTCTCATCTCATGAGCAAACATTAGTCATAACTCATAAAGAAATAATGTTAATTGTCAGGAATTTCATCAGGGGATGTGAAAACTACTGGCTTCTTTGTCTTTTAGCAGTTATTACTAATCTGAGATAACCAAGGTTATTAAGGAAGGCTACACTCAGCAATCAAGAATGATTGAAAATAGAGTAAGTTCCTTTCTAAGGAAAAAACAGAGACACGGGATGACTTGTTCTCTTTTTTAAATGATGGTAGAAAAAGCTTGGGTCAAAGGAAATATGCATGTCTTTAACCTTATTCATCTTCAACCATAAAAGTGTATATTCCATCTTAGACTTGAGTATAGTATTCGATTCTGTCCATAGAGAAGAGATTTTGAATGTCTTATGTTTAACAAATGTTCTTCCATTCTAACTTTATCAAACTTATAAAGCCAGAGTATGAAAATCAAGAAAAGTAATAGTTTGTCCCTATGGAAAGGGGCTCAAATCTTATTTCTTTGTAAAAGTATGTCAAGCAACATGTCAGCCCAAGCCAAATATTTTCAATGTATTACTTGATCAAATGTATGAAAGAACACCTTGGACCATATGTGCTATTTTTTTCTCAATAGAATAAGGGTTATGGCAACATCCAAAATGAATCTGGTGGGGATGAGCTTGAAACAGTTTCAGGTAAGTTTATAAAAGAACATTAACTAAGATGGTTGGGACAAACTTATACAATGCCTTACAATTAGAAGACCTAATTCGATCAAAGCATAAATAGAAATATTTGGAAGGAATGAGGAAAAGGAGAGTAAAAGCATGGCCTAAAAGTAACAGAATAATGAAGATATGAGTGAGTGCATGTTGAGTTGTAGATTAAAAAGCAGAAAAGATGAGATGAAGAAAAGTATTCTTAATCAATTAATAAAAAATGAGCTTCCTTCAAATATTAATGTTTTATTTTGTAATTAAATAAATAGTCAGCATCTATTTTAAAAATAATTTAGTAATAATCATTTTCATCTGCAGGAGAGAAGTTTTTTTTAATTATATAAATTTATTTTAAGCCAATACTTCACTTTACTTAGGTGTGGTAAAATGTATCAAAATGACAGTTTATAAATTAGTTAATTGACAAAGCTTAAAAATGGAATATTTATTATTATTGAGTAACCACACAAATTGCTTACTTTAAATTATTTCATATTTTCAATAATGAAGTGAAAAAAAAAAATTGCTAGGAACAAGAAGAGAATATTTTCTACATTCTATCCATATTATTTAATTTTATGTACTGACAAGTTTTTTTATTTATTATATATATAAATATTAATGGATTCACCTTTAAAAACATTGACTGAAATTATTATATTTATGATCAATATATGATGATCATAAAAATTAATCCATAAACATATTAAATAATAATAATAAAATGATCAAAAGAAATAGAAAATGGGAAATGACTCTCAACGATCTTTTAAATATAATACTCTTCGAAGATGCCTAAGAGTGTGTTAAGGCTTTTAGAGTAATTATAAGTTGATTTAAGAAAATAATTAATTCAATTATGGGTTGGTTTCTACTGACATATCACAAAATAAGCTCAATTAAGACGAGGAATCAAATTTTGACAGACAAAATCCCATTTAATTGAAATAAAAAAAATAAAAAAAACTTTCATCCATGATAAAGTAAGCTCTAGGTTCTTATAGAGAACATGATTTAATAGAAGGAAATACAGAAAAAATGTTTCTTTCACACATTTATCTAAAATTTCAGAACTAAAAAAAAAGGACATCTATCATTTATACTTATACTTAAAGGCTATTTTCCAACTTACTTCTATTTTTCAAATTATCTTCATCACAGAAAAAAAAAATTTCCACCAATAGAACTAAGTTGTGAATATTTATTTCTAATTAAAACATTAAGTGAAGCTAGTGCTATACCTTTTAAAAAGGAAAGAAAAAACAGACTTACCACAGCAAGAAAAGTAATTATAATGCAAATTCTCTAATTCTTTAGGTTGCTATCATTTGGGTATATCCCCATTTTTTTTTTCATTTTCTCAATTAAATATAACAAAATTACCTATATTTATTTGTATTTTTAAAAGTCAATTTGAGATTCAATTTTGTAATCTATGTTAAAATTATGAATCTCAAAAAATATGGAATAATTCTAAGGGCCACTCTGTCTGAGGAATGATGTCCCCTCTGTGAAAACAGCTTGAGAAATAAATGCAACAGTTAGAATCAAAAAAGTTTAAATAATATTGAAGAATTGGTAAATATAATTTTGAAGGCTCCCTTATGAAGCAAGTTTTCTAGGAAGGTTTATAGTGCTGAGAATGTTTGCAGTGGGCAAGAAAAAGTGTTCTACCAACTTAACTTAATTATGTAATGTATTCTTTTCAACCAAGAGTCATTTATATTTTACTAAGTAATATCCTGGGAGAAGAGTACTGAGTATGTTTTAAAAAGGTACTTTATTAGGTAAAAAATGTTTCAAACAAATTAAGTGTATCCTAAAAAAAACATAGTCAAGCTCATGATCCTTCTCCTAGAAACCACACTAAATTAGAGACTACTGTCTTAAAAGAATACAGTAGAATTATTTAAGAAATAATACACAATTTTTTAGGAGTATGCTATAGCTTGGGGAAGCCTTAAAAAACAATGTTCGGGAGTTACCTGGTAAGACCAGCAACTTACATTTTTAATTTTCTATATTCAGTAAGTCTACTTTTTAATTTGAAATCTAGAGGCTCAAATTGCATTGGGCTAATTAAGAAAAATGAATTATGAATGCTTAATTCATAACCTGGGTTATCTCCCTTTTCTATCTTTTCTAGTACAATTCTTTTTAAGTTGTTTATACAAAGTCAAAATACTACCTTAGACAGAGTGACTTTATGGATTACTTTATCTCAATTAACATTCATAATTTAAGCATAAACTACAAAATTAAATTTTTAAAAATTATAAAACTAAACCTAAATAACAAAATACAGAGTTAAATCAAAAACTATCTTTTAAATTAAATAAAGGTCCTGTTTTAGTGAATTTAGTTTAAAAATGCAAACACTAATATTACATACTAAGAACAGAAAACTAAAGAACAATCGGCATTATACTCACTAGGTAGAAAACAACCCACATATTAGGTAATAGGCCAGTATTAAGGTTCTTCAAATACTTCTGAAGGCTTTTAGAAAAATATGAGTTCAAACTCTTTTTTCTCAAATATATCTACTGATTGAATGTATATTGGCTATTCTTTCATTAAAAATATTGTTAAGACTATTATTAAAAATAATAGTTTTCCTTCATATTTGCCTTATAGTAGAGTGACTATTCATTGCCAAACCCCTGAATAAGTAACCTTCTAAAATTTGTAGATATATTAATAGTATCTGTTTGAAACTATAGTTCATTCAATCTACTTTATTTTATTTTTTTCATTTTTTAAATATTTAAACTAAAGAGCTGTCTTGGTTATAAAGTTTTTTTGGCTCATTGAAGAACTTAAGATCACAAAAACCCATTCTGTACTTTGACTTTAAATAAGGCTTCTAAAAGAACTTTAAGGACATCATAATTCAAAAAGATAAAAGATTTCAAGAAGGAATGATAAGATCATTTAAACCGAACAGAGAAACAGGCATGGTAATAAAACCGATTTTGTATTATTATTAAACTTATTTGTAAATATCTGATGACTTAGGATGGTCCTATTGAACATATTGTGAACTTGTTTTACTGCCCATTACCAGCTGAACACTGATTTAACAAAGTCATAACATCTTAAGTGGTATGGAAATTTTATTTATATACTATTGTATCATACACAATATTTAAATATAACTTACTATTCAGACACTAATTTTGAAGAATAATGATCCATTTATTAAAATAATAGACCATTATGTCAACGAATTAAAAGTTTAGTATTAAAATATTTTAATATAGTATATATTAAATAGAACAGTACATTATAATTAAATAGTCAAAGTAAGATAAAAATGTTAAAAATTTATATTTAACAATCAGGCTTATAGTTATTTTCAGTATAAAATCATTAATTTTTGTTGTAGAAATATGTTTTATTATTTGATTTGTAAATAAAACGGTAGATAATGACACTGCTCCTCTGACAGGAAACCTTTGTTTAGGGACAGTCGGTCGTGGTGTATATTAATGGAAACATACTCTTTGTCTTTGTTTATAAAACCCTCCCTAAATTCCACAACAAATTTTAATTACATATGTTTTTAACTTTTGTAGCAATTCACTAGGCCACAAGGAGAACACCCATCAGAATCACAAAATAGTTCTAATATACGGATGAATCTCACTGTAGCTGATATAAAAGAAAAGTATTTTTTATTAAATAACATTATTATTTGTACAGCCTATATATATTTTTCTGTAAATATATTACTTTTACATATAATAAAATGATAAGATAGAAATTAACTGATCTACATGAAAATGATTAAGGTAATATAAACACCTCCTAGCATAATTTCAGTTAAGAAAGGTTCATATTTCAAACGTTTAGAGACAAAGACAAGTTACTTTCTCAGCTTCTCCGGAGATGACCACTGAGGTCGATCATATACTTTTAGTTAATTATTTTTGAACACACAATTTTTTCATTTATCCTTCTCCTAACTTTTTTGCTCCTTTAAGGCTTAATGCCTCCAGACTCAACCCTGGCTTCGAGATTTCATACTAGAACTCGATTTTCACCAACAATTCTTGCAGTTAAACCTATTCTGACTAAAGCTTCATCTTCTCACTGAATATACTATCCTGTCTCAGTTACTCCTCACTCTTTCCCTTCTTATGATCTTTACCCTTAGTGTATCTTGTTGACTAGTATGAAAGAATTTGAAATTTAAAATTTTGGAGTTTTGCAGGGTCATTCTCAAAATGTGTAAAAATCAGACACAAAATTAATAGAACTGGTCTTACATTTGTATTCAAACCAAAATATAATTCATTTCTCTCTTAGATTTAACTACTCTGAACGGTTTGCTTTTTGGAATGTATGAAAAAAAATTTCAATTTTTGAGATTCACTCATATAATATTTCTTGATAAAAACGTCATGTAATATGTATAATTTGGGTAAAAGAATGAATCAGAAATATGTATGGGCATAAATAATCACATGTAAATCTTTGAAATATAATTTTTATAAAAATTTCAATATTTCTTAAATTATTAATAATTAACTTTATTTATTCTCTTAAAGAGAAAGGTTCTGATTTCTTTTTTGTTTATTTATTTATATAATTGGTATCTCTTTTATTTCTGTTGTTCATGATATTTCAACCTTAATTTGAAATTGTTAATATTTGTAAGTATTGTCAAAATTACTGATAATTGATGGGATGCTTTTGAGTGAGAATTATTATGTAGGACATCACATTGATTAACTATAGTTCACTAAAACAAAATAACAAACTGAGGAGGAACTCACACAATGCTAACTTAAAACAATTTTTTTTTTCCCATAACCTCCAATTTATTTTAAAAACACTTATAAATATATTCCTACATTACAAGATTCAATTTCATCGTGTAATATATGCCTGTATTTTGCTAATAAAATCAGTGGTTAAGGAAAAAATGTTACCTTCAGCTGGTGTAGTATGAGTTAGTTCTCAGGCTGCCATTATGTTGTGGGTGAGCTATAACTCTAGGTAAAAAATTATTGAATTTTCTCCACCCTACATTTCCTTAACCTATAACCAACAATGGACCATTTTCTTTTTTTGAACTTGAATCATTTCATAAAAAAGAAACTAAGGGTCATAAAAGTGTTACTACCAAAACTACCTTTCAAGAATTTATTTCTTGTTGAACTTATAGAAATCAAAAAGAATATAGAAACCAGTAAAGCAAATTTGATTAATTAACAAATGTTCAGTAAGTCAATCTTGTTTTATTAATTTTACTTGAAATTTCGTATAATACATGCACATTATTAGAACTAAATTAAAGTCTTGTGAAAACTCTTCCATTTCGTAAGTTTAAAAATTAAAATTCTAGTCGGAATACATTCAACACCTCATAACTTTGGGATTTTGTCTCAACTTCATGATTTTGTACATCAATTGGATTGTCCTAATTAAATATATTAACCTTTTACTTCATGATATATTGTTAAAAGTTTCAATAGTCCATCTAATTTATAAGCTTACCTTATATGTTTCTTTTGACATATTTATCATTTTTCTAAAAACACCAGACTTTCTGATACAATTATTAATGACTTCTGCAATGACTTTATCTTCATTTAAAATTTATAATTCACAATAGAATTCTCTGGATTATCTCCCTAGTTTGGAAATGTCTAGGGAGGTACCCTGGTCCACATACAAAGTTACATTGACCAATGCTAAGTAACAACCTCCATGATTTATATCCTTTCTAATTATTAGAAAAAATGATTACACTTTTTGTGAATTGATATTGGAGTTCTGATAATGATCAGCTTCTCCACTCTAGCCATGACTATACGGCTCAAGTGCTCTCACTCAGTCTCTGCTGGCCTTCAATAAATTATAAATTTCAAGTATTCTCAAGGGTTATAACACCACTAAAAAATTAATGGGTGCCAAACCACTAAAACATTAATAGTGAAAACAATAAACAAATTATTTGTCAAAAAAAATAATTTAACAAATTAATAGTCAGATTTAGTGTTTTGTTGTGCTAAGGCTGTTAAATGCATATTTTTTTCAGTTGCTTTTATGTTGTGTAACTCTACTTAGTAATTTTTTAGTAATTTTGCACCCATTTATTTTTTTAAGTGGTGTTATATCCCTTGAAAATTCTGGCAATTTATCATTTATTGGTGGTATTGAAGGCCAGTGGAGAATAAGTGAGAGGAGCTTGAGCTGTGTACCATTATGACTTCAGTGGAGAAGCTGGTCATTGCCAGAACTCCAACATCATTTCAAAAACTTCAAGTCCCAGGGCAGAAGCCATTTCAACCTTGAGGGAGGATTATAGGGATGGTTTAAGCTGGATAGGGATTGTGTTAAGGGTTTTCGGTGGTGAATAAGGTTCTGATGAAAGTTGGAAAATAATATTGATAGATAAAAAATTATAACTATTTTAGGAATTTAGATTAGTCTAATTGGGTAAAAAGATTAAAACCAAAAATTTATAAAATGTTATGTTTAAAATATGTAAACATTGCTCAATATTTGCTAACCAGGGAGGTACTCCATAGAAATTTGTCTTAAACTATAAATTTTAAATAAAGACAAAGTCATTATATATAAATAATTGTATCAGAAAGTCTAGTGTTATTTTAAAAATGATAGATATATCAAAAGAAAGATACAAGGTAAGCTTACAAATTATAAAAATTAGGTGGAATATTGAAACTTCCAACAATGTGTTATGTAATAAAAGTTTAATGTAATTGAGGTTTAAAATACTGAAGATGGAGTGAAAACCCAAAACATTGAGGTGTTTAATGTACTTAGATTAGAATTTTAAACAAAAAGAAAATTATTAACAGAAGTTTTTTTACAAGGATTTAATTGAAAAATTTGGTTAAGTTCTTTTTATTAACATTAACTTATATAATTATAACATCTATATTTTTGATAATCAAGAAAATAATTTTCAGTAAATCAGTTTATAGTTGAACGTTCGAATCGATGTATATTTTTATTCTAGCAATCTCTTTTTTATCAGAGATTAAACATAGAACTTGTACTCATATAAATAGTAAAATCAATTGAAAGATTTCTAATACAAATATAAACGATAATCAGAAATTCTCATCTTTATGATTATAATTAAACTACTAATGCAAAATGCTCATATCAGACTGAAATCTATTGCTTGTTTCATATGTCTTTTAACTAAATGTCTTAAATTAATTACAATGTTTTTAAAACTACAATTTGCTGAATGTTTTTTTTGAACACTAAATATCTATATATACTACACCTGAAGCATAATAATAATTTGAAAATGAGTTCTACTAAATGATAAATTGATTATCATTTCAACTAACTAAAGCTCTATATAAAAATTCTTATATATTATATTTTACACAGCCACCTGAACCTAATTCATAATTAATAATAATAGTAATATGAAAGTTGAATATATATATTTAATCAACACTCATTTTGTTTCCTGCCCATTCCACTCCTTAACCCTTGCACCACCAACCCTCAGTCATTTCTTCTTTAATCCCAATTGTTTCTTCTTTTCCCATATTATACCTGTAAACATTCTTAACTCCATTCAAAAATCCTATACCAAAGACTACAGACCTGATAATATTCCAGT
The DNA here is from genome assembly GCF_000696795.3 of Halyomorpha halys. NCBI lineage: Eukaryota > Metazoa > Arthropoda > Insecta > Hemiptera > Pentatomidae > Halyomorpha > Halyomorpha halys. Next base: position 337,086 of record NW_027111254.1, on the reverse strand, counting down.
TAAATTGATTAAAGCCTCACTACCTTTTATTCTTCCTATCCTTTATCATAACTATAACTTCTCCCAACGAAGTTCCACTTACCCTTTTGCCTGGAAAAACGCACTAGTCCATCCATTGAAGAAAACCTCAAATCCAGAAACCCTGAATGATTTTTCCCCTATTTCCCAATTGCCAAACTCATCCAAATCTATAGAGCATATAGTTAAATCCTAACTATCCCACTTTCTAGAGCAAAATAACCTTTTTGAATCACTTCCAGTCTGGTTTCTGGCCAGGCTACTCCACTCGGTATTCCCTAATTAAAATCTCCTCAAGACCTCAACACAACCATAAACAAGCAGAAACTCACCATCCTTACTCTCCTCAATTTTTCCAAAGCCTTCGATTCTGTCAACCAAGACATCCTCCTTTCTAAATTTCACAGCCTCTCTTTGCTATCTAGTGCTCTTCAATGGTTCCAATCCTTTCTTACTGGTCATTCCCAGTACGTTGTTGTTCCTAATAATCCCCCCTCTTTTTAGAAACATACCTCAAGGTTCCTCTCTATCTTCTATCCATTTTTTCCATCTTTGTCAATGACCTTCCACTCTCTATCCAGCATTCCATCCATCATTTATACATAGACGACTTAAAAAATTTACTTTTCTTTTGATCCTCATGACATCTCCAATCCCATTCTTAAACTACAAAAAGACATTAATAGAATAAACACTTCGGCAACAAACAACAAACTTAATTAAATGCCAAAAAGACTGAAGCCATGATAATCTGATCTCCCTCTTTCCTTAAATCTTTACCAAGACTTCCCAACCTTAGCCTGAACAATACTCCTATCTCATTTGGCACATCAGTCAAAAATCTTGGAGTCACTTTTAACCAAACTCTATCCTGGAAACAATACATCTCCCAAATTTCTCATTGTACCATGGCAACCCTCAAGCAATTCAATAGAATCCGCTATCCCCTTCCACTTAAAACCCATCAACTCTTAGTTTCCACTCTTTTGTTCCCCCACTTTGATTATTGCTGCCTGGTATACGGTGGACTCTAGTGTGAACCCAAAGCTAAATTTAAACATCTCATGAATTGCTCAATACAATATGTTTTCAGAACTACCAGAGATATGCATATAGCCCAGTATTACGTCAAATTAAAGTAGCTCTATTCTTCTTCCTGATGCCAGCATTTTCTAGTTTCTTTCCTATTCCAAGTAATTGGATCTCAGTGCCCCTCCTATATCTTACAAAATATACACTTCAAATTCTCAGTCCAATCCTGTACTACCAGGTAGTGTTCATCTGGCATCTATTCTCCACCACACCGAACTGCAGCATTTGAAGAATCCTTTTTTATCCTAGCTACCTTTTCACTGGAACTCCATTTACTCTACCATTTGTTATAAACCAATCATTCCCTTTTTTAAAACCCTTCTCTTTAAGCACCTTTTGCTTCCCTAAACTAAACCAATATTATAATAATATAGATAATATAAATATGGACCATTAGCATATATTATTTGTAAAAATTGTAACTATCTTTATTTTATGTATTTATGTTTTTTTCTGCACCAAATATTATTCTGTATACAATTATACTATGTCTTAATTAAGTGTGGCCACCCAATTATTGGGTAATCTTACAGTTGTTCTAAAGGAACCAGAATGAACTATTTTTCATTTCATTTCATATGTGCTCCCCGGTCTTACCCTCTCCAAACTGTTCCCATCACAAAGCTATGTCCTGAGATGTTAGATGGCATCGACACAATGATTCACAGGAGTGTCAAAGCCATTATAGGACTACCTGAGAACACCTACACTGCAATGTTGTACACTCTGAGGAGGTACAGAGGTTTAGGCTTGATCCACTCCCAATGGAAGGCTCCCCTACAACACTGTTCCATTGCTCAGTAGCTGTCTAATATACCCAATGCTCTGTTCCAGTCCACTTTCGATTGTTCAGCCAAGATTTCTGAGTCTAAGAGTCCCAAGTGTCAATGGACAGGATAGACAAGTTGGGTCCCTCTGTTGCAAATGCAACAGAGAGCCTGAAACACCAGCACATATGGTAGGGAAATGCCCCCAACAACTTCCTCCTGATAACACGCTGACATCACAGAGTAAAGTATAAGTTAATGAAGCTCATAAAAGAAAGAGATTTTGTCCGCTTCGACGAGGTTTACTCTGTTGATACGGATAGAACCATAAGATATGCGGATATTGTTGCATTCCGTAAGAAGGGAAAGTCAGCAACCATTCTAGATCCCACCGTGGGATATGAAAATAACTACCTTGCCTAGGCGAATAAAGTAGAAAGGGAAAAGAAGGATATCTCTGATAAACTCATCCCTTTCCTTAAGGAAAAGTTCTGTGAGGGCTTTGGAGAATGAGACTTCAACGTGAGAGGCCTCTGGTCCAGAGCCTCTGGAACAGTACCCAGCGCAACTAGGAGCTTCATGGAGGAACTCGTGGTCGATATCAAGGACGTGGCAAAGATAACAGAAAATATAATACTCGACTCCCTGGGAATCATACACCACCACATGCATGGAAATTCTTAAGTAATAGAATCATCCAGAGGAAGGATTATGTGCATACATTGCATATTTTACTTGTTACTTTATTATTTTGGATATATTTTTAATATTTATTGTAAATTAATTTTCACATAATTTGTTGATTTTCTACATCTATTTGTTATCTATGTATTTTTTATGTATATTTGTTTCTCGATTACTATTTTTATCAATTATTCTTTTAAAGACACATTGAGTTGAAAGCAAAAATATGAAAAAAATCAAGAAAAAAAAATAAGGGGGAAGGGATAGAAAAGGAAGAAAGAGAGAAAAAAGGTGGGACTAACAAATAAAAAATATAGTTTAGAAAGAAGGAAAAAAAAAATCATGAAACAAAAAAAAAAAGATAAGAGAACCTAGGAGATGAAATGAAAAAAAAAAAGAAAAAAAAAATCATATTCTATTATTATATATTATTACTGTATATAATTATTATTGTTTACTCATTAGGCTATTTATTGTAAGATCAAAAATATTGTCTGATTAGATTAAAATAAGTATGCTGTGTGGCTGGCAACCCAAGGAAGTTGGGGAGTACAACTTTGTTGTTTTTTAATAAAGTTTCCCCCCCCCCTATATATACTTATATATATATAGTTTACCGTATAACTTTAAATATAAGAAGATGGTCAGAGTTGCGGTAAAAAAAAAAGAACATATAGTTTTTAACTATTTAATGTCCAACGTTTCGTCAGGGCTTCATCAGGGCTGTTCAAAGTGATAGGTTAAACAGATGTGTTTTATATATATATCTTAAAATTTTCAATAATGATTTAGTATTTGGGTATTATAGGTAATGTTTCTAAATTATAGGTGAATCGGTATTTAAATTACATATAGTAGTAATAAACCTTTTCAGTTATAACTGTATGATATAATGGTGAAATACATTATATAGTAATTGCAAATTTTAATTAGTTCGATTAATTTAAGTACAAAGTTATAGTAATCATAGCCATTTTTATATAATAGCTGATTTACTCAATAAAATACTCGAGTCTTATTCTGTGGTGAGATGTACGCTTATCTCAATTGATGGTGTAAGTTTATATTTGTATTGATATTCAATTAAATACACTTGAAATCAATTATGAAAGGGACATTTTATCAATGAGTTGGTGAGGAAGAGGAGGTATGAGCATAAAAATTAGACATTCCTTAATATCTATGCCAATATAAAAAAATATTTATAATTTTGTTTATATCTCATGATAATATTTAAGAAAAGTATAATCACCTTTACAGCCTGCATTCAATCCCATGCAAGCACAAAGAAAGAAAACATATATCATTAACTTCTGCACTATCTACCATAAATGCAACACATAAACATTACAAGCATAAGGAAAACAAAAGTTAGACATTATAACATGATTATTATGGTAAAAAAATATAATATAATTTAATATCTAAGAATCATCTTTCTAATACCTATCAAATACCATCCACTGTTAACCCAAGCCTTTATTCTTGTTCCAATTTCATTTAGGAAACACACATAGGATAATACTGATTTTGTCCTAAATATAAGAAATAATTCAATTTAAAATTTAAATATTATCATTTCCGTAAAAGAGGATGAGATTGTGACAGGTATTGAGAGTTTGTTTTGTTTGTTCTTTTTTCTTCATGGCATTTCTTTATCTACCAATATATTAAGATGAATTTAGTATTGAAAGATATAAACACATTTCAATTTTCCATTTGGAAACAGATTTTTTTTTTAATTGTTTCTTTATTGCACTATCTCACCTCACCAAGTGCAATGAGATTGTGTCATTCCTCTTTCTCCTATATTGCTGCCATTTCTCATATAAGTGCCATTCTTGTCACCTTAAAAATACCCCTTTAAAGTAACACTCCCAGTTATTGTTGACTTTTTTTTTTTAATAAAAATTATTATTTCACAAAAAACTAAAATGTTTTTCTAAATTTTTTAATAAACAAATTGACTAAGAAGAATGCTTTTCCGGAAATATTTATAATAATTTGGTGCCTTTTGTAAGTTCTTTTTGGTCTATTCCAAAATTTGCCTTTTTTTAATCATACCAATGTACACAATTTCCCAAGTTAAAACACCAAAAACAGTGTAAGGCAACAATTCTATATTAGAGGGATCTGCAACCTTCCTTAGAGATAAGTTCTATCAGCTATTCTGATATATATTTGTCAGTAATTTCTCAGTTTACAAACAGTACACAAAAAGGCTGGCGCAATCTCACCACTAAAATGAACCTATTTATTTTAATGTTAATCCGATAACATGAAAACAAAAAAAATTAGTGATGAAACTTTTTAAATAAAAATTCAGATATTAGGTGAATTACATTATTTATTAATGCATACAACTAATTTTTCATACCATGAGAACCCCCACACTTTTCCATAGTTGCAACAAAGTGTTAAAACAGTGAATCATTAAAAATAATTGTAACAGTTACCAACATTGTATCAAAGGAGTTTAGATAACACTGTTTGATTTATACCATCATGTTACGCCACCGTGGTAAACAGTAAAACTAAAATTATTAGTAACAAGGCACTAAAGACCATGGAATTTCGAAATTACTTGTTGATCTATTCTCACTCCACCTGGCATAATCTCACTCTATTTTATGGTATTTTTTGGATTTTAGCATTTTGTTTTTAAACAGTTAGGATAAGTTCATTCACACACACACACACATAATATGTCAGCTTATGTATGTTAAACACACCCTTATATGTAATTTAGGGTTATAGGGTACTCTGCATCAAACTTTCAATAAAATAAATCAAATATAGTAACAAAAATGTCAGCACATACAATATTATAAAATTTATAGATAATAAAATAATGTAATTTAGATCTTTGCTTGAATATATTATTGCTAAGGTACTATCTTATTATCTAAAACAATAAACTTGGGATGTAGCTTTTTTCTATGTTAAAAGATTTTGTCATAAATATCATGACTGCAGGTATATTTTCATCAAATATTTGTACTATAATAAGTGTTTGTAAATTTTCTTTGTAACAAGAAAAGATTTTGTTGAAAAAAAAAAGATATGCATGTTGCTAAGTAACTATGATTATAATAATAGTATTGGTTCTTTATGCTGGGATAAGTCCCTTCAGAATAATATTAATATATAATAATATTAATAAAAATTGGGCTTCAATGCCTTAGAGTAGAAAAAAAAATCAACAAGTAATATTAAATGTAATTTCTAGTATATGAAAAAAATGACAATTGACAAATAATATTGTTAACAAGAAAGATTTTAGTTAAGGTGAGCTGAATTAGTTAGTCTTAGAAGTGTTAAAATTGTAAACCATGTTAAAACCTTGAATAAAAAATTGTAAAAGTTAAAACTGAGCAAAGAACTTCATATGATTATCAGTTACAAATATTTAAGCAGTATAGCTTTGTTTTTTTTTTTACTAAGGGAGTCAAAATTAATTATTTATGCTAATTATCATCACCAAATATACATTAACTTTTTTTGTAATTTTAATATTTATGTCCTCTTATAATTTATTAGTAAAACATTGTTCAATATTATTGATAAACATAAACATTTACTTAGCATAATATCATATATATATATTTTTTAAGTTACTTCTACATCACCTAATTATAATCAAGTAGTGTAAGAACTCAAGCTGAAATTAAATTAACATATCATTAATGTAAGGCTTCAATGAAGGTTATAGTATAAAAAAGTGATTCAAAGGAGGGTAAACATACATTTTCATTTGAAATTATAAAATTGCATATTTTAGGTTTGTTTTTAAAATTTCTATGTGGATACATTTTATGGTTTATCAATAATTCTTAAAAATTTAACAAAATAAAACTAATTATTCATAATTTTGTCCAGGAAAATTATAAAATATCATTGTGGCCTACAAATGAGTAACTCATTCCTATAAAAATTGTATATTATTAAGCTTTTAGCTATATAACATTTAAATTAACCTCTATAATCATTATTATTTATGAGAAGAACAATTTTGCATGCAAATAACTAATGACTCTACATGCATCTAATAATTCCTAAAATCATTCAGATAGCTTAAATTTTATTAATGACTTAGTCTCATTATTAAATTAAAAAAAGAAGTGGTTGGGTAGCCCCGGATATATCACCACTGTTCTAAAAATTTTTTGGGTTTATTAATTTTTCAAACATTTTTCTAATACAGAAAGATCTAATTTTTTAAGCCAAATGACTCACTCCCTTTTTCGACTTTTGTAATTTGAATTGAAGAGTGTTATGGAGTTTTAAGGAACATTCTGGAGTAAGATAATTAGTTGAATTATTTTTATTATTGAGAACACTCGTTTATGATTTTCTAAAAATGTCCCTTTTTAAAAACATCATCAGCGTCATCAGACTCCACTGTTTCTAATGCTCTGAAAACTAAAAGAGAATTTTCTATTTTGTTTCTTTTAGTTTCATTTGTATGCTCTTTCTAAACTGTTTTCAAATTTATTGTATTACTTACCATAATCAGTTAATTAATTAATTAAACACGATTAAATAAAGTTCTCTCAAATCATCCTTATTAATGCTCATATCTATTTATATCTCTTATAGAGTTATTTTTTTATTTTAACATACCGTGCGATGAAGTTTTCATGATTATGTTTTATATCTTGAAGGTAATTTATGTTCCAGATTACCTCAGAACTCATTTCTAGATCAAAATTTTTCTTCTTTTCAGTTTGTTGTGTGGCAGTTTTAAATAGTTTTCTTTTGAAAGATTCTTGTTCTTGATCATTTTTTTGTTTGTCTTATTTCTAATAAAAAAATTTAAGAAAATTAAATATTTTTATATTCAATTAACCACAGCCTGGCTTAATCAGCAAAATCCACTTCAGATGTTTTCTTCCAATCAAGATTAAAAATTAAATGTTTAGCTTTTATCTGTTTTCATACAAACATGCTTCCTCCTTTTTTCAATTTAACAACTTTTTATATCATATATAATATGATTTTCAAAAACAAAGAAATATATACTTAGGAGCAGATATAAGCTAATCTATAATGTTTGTTTTCTTTGGCACAGAATTAATTTTCTTCAAAGATGATCCTTTAATAGGCTCAATTATTTAAAAACTTTGTTGAGATTTTTATAATGAAACAAATTACATGAACCATGTATCTTATTTTTTTGGAAAATTAAACAAATATAATAGACTAATAATCAAATCCCAAAGTATGAAAAAGTTACTAAACATGGTTATAAGAACATGATTCATATAAAAACTTTTGAAAAAAATGATTGATTATAAAACCCTCTTGTAATTATGCTATCGGTCATTTTTATTAGACTTGTCAAATTAGTGTCTTAAGTACTTTAAGATGCACAATTAGGCGTTAAGAAAATTTTCTTATTTCAAGCTAACTTATTTTTTAAGTAAACTCCAATATGTTAAAAATGGTATTACACAGAAATAAAGATTAATAGAATTTTAAAATCATTCTGTATATTAACATCCATACCATAACTTTCAAGTTCTGAATCAAAGTGGTTAATTTTTTCATTAATAATTCAAGCATTTATTTGAAGCAACATTTCACTTTCAAGATTAAAAGTAAAACACATTGTTAAAATCTTCTATGTGGCTGTGATAGCCCTACAAATGACTGTCTCTAGTTATTACACCTATATTACTACTGATGTCTATTACTAAAAGTTGGATAGCAACCCTAACTTATTCAGAAAGGCTTTATTAACCTCTAGCTTTAAGTAGGTGTCCTGCATTTCACTTTGGTCAGTTGATTATGTTTTATTTTTTATTATGTATTTTAAGCATGTTGTGTTGTATGTGGAAATAATTTTTCATAAAAAACCATGGTGAGTATTTGAATCCATCTTCATGACTATTACAATAGTTTTTGTTAAATAACTGTTAATAAAGAATTATCAAGCTCTTGCTTTTGTGAAATAAATATCTGTGGAAAAACAAATTTTGCTCTTCCTCTGATTTCCCAAAATTTCTTCCACCTGATAGAGAAGTTAGGAAGCATCCACTGAATTATTCATTCTCAATGATTCATTTGAAATGTCAGTCTTGTAAAAAGTTAACAACAAATGTTTTACAAAATTGCTACTCAATCTCCATGACCAATTATAATTTATTCTTGAACTTTTGAATTCATAATATTTTTAGACTTTTGTACTTTTGAAGCATGCAAACAAAGGGTCACTGTAATTTTTAGATTACTACTAAGTTTCTATCTAGATTTTGAGTGTTAATATTTATTTGTTCAGTGTTTTTTACTTAGTTTTACAGTTTTTTTAATAAGAATTTAACTAAAGATGAAGCATAAGCTGCAAGGCTTAGAATGTTTCTGAAATCTAAATATTATATGACTTTTCCCCATCATCCCCATGACATTATAGAAAATCATTTATGTTAAATAACATTGTTAATTATATAAACTATAAATATTTTTCTGTAGATATGTTATGTATTACTTTTACTTATAATTAAGTGACAAGACAGAAATTAACTGATCTACATGAAATAGATTAAAATAATACAAATACCTCCTGGCATCATTTTTGGTTATGAAAGATTCACCTTGCCAGATTTAGGGAAAATAGGCCAAGCAGTTTTCTGAGTTTCTCCCGAGATGACCACTGTAGTAGATCAGTTCATTAAGGTCTACTTCTGTATTGTTTATATTTCTTTATCACCAGATCGGCCTAGTAGGTCTTAATAATTTGATTTTCTTTTAACAATCGATAATATGTGGAATTGCAATGCTTTTTCTTTTGGCTCAAGTTTTCCATTGAAGAATTATACAGCCCTAGGGTGGGAATGTCAAGGTTCATTTATCTGGGCCATTAAGAAATAAATATTAAATGACCCAGGAGAGAATCAAACCCACAACCTTCTGAACCAAGCTTTCTGGACCCTCACCCCAATTCACTCAGCTATCAGGTCCTCCATTTACGTTATGAAAATTGAATTATTTTAAGAAAATAATGATAGTTATGTAATTAAAGAATAAGAGAGAAAAAAAAAGTATGTAAGGGTAACTGGTAAGGTTTTATAAAACTTAAGTTTCAAGATGAATCAAGATTTTTATTAGAAATTAATTACTGTTTTACAAACAAAAGATAACATGCTTTGAAGTTACCCTTATCCATCAAAATTTTTAAGAGCAAGCACACTGTGGGTTGAGATTTGCCTCCCAAGGTTTTCCAATGATTCTTGTGAGAGAAAGCAACAGAACCTGGCAATTCAACTGTAATAATGAAACTTCTTCAACTACATTCACACTTTGAGCTGAGAGCACTGTGGTTTATTGGCGCGTAGCTGACCCTTTGTGGACTTTGAGTATAAATTTTGGTTAGAGATACTCTATCTCTTAGACTAGCATTTTATTTCAATATTTCTAATCATATGCATTTATTTTTTTTGGCCGCTCTTCAAGTTTGTCTGGCTCTAGTTTCAAGTTACATTCCCTGCTTCATCGACACAGGTTAGTTTGATAGACTTAGACTACAGTTCTCTTTCAAACTGGGCTCTGCACTTTTTCCTTCAGATATAGCAGTTTGTAGATTCATCAGGTGTGACATGCGCAGTGCTGATGCATTGAAGACCAGAGGCGTAGCATTGGACTTCATATAGATTGATGTAATAAAGTATTTGCACTAGCCAGGATTTTATTGTTTAACCCTAATGAACTCACAACCTCAATAGAAACCTCATAGTAACATACTTGATTAAAAATTTTTAGTAATCATCTTACTAGGACTTATTTCACGAGTCTTATAAGAACGACCCGTATCTATCTTTTTTTTCCGTATAGATTTTGGAATTACTCTAGAATACTGGCTTTTATCCCAAAATAAACACAAAAAAGTTTGTCAGTAATCTATAGGGCTGCTAGTTGCTATTAATAAATTGTGATGTCTTAATAATAAATTGATGTTTTTATCAGAGTATAAGGATAGACATAGACGTTTTAGTCAAGGATATTCTTTTCTTAAATAAATTCCTTTTATTTATTTAATATCCTTAAATAAAATTTAACTAGACCCATTTAACCATAATCAGACTCAATATTTTTATGCAATTACAAAACCGTTTTAGTTTTTAATTGTATTAAATTATTTATCTTAGAGTGCTACCAATGGGTAGTTTCTCTACCATTATGATCTTACCTCAAATTTACTTGTTGTATTTTATGTACAGTTGTTAATGTCAATAAATAAATTTAAAAACAAAGTTTATAATCAATTAAACCCTTTTTCAGGCAACAAGTTTGTTGTCAGACAAAGGTCCAAATTATTTAATCAATTTAAGCATAGTGTGACATTTGTTGTTTCATGTGTGAAGAATTTAGTCTTTTGCTAAATTTTAGTACAGTTAGTTTCTGATACAAATTTATGAGTTCTATTTTTATAGGATTAATTAATTTTTACCCTCCTTGTTAGTCTAGATAATAGGAGAGTTGTGACACCTTTGAGTTATTTTATGTTCTGCTATTTGACCAGTAATAGAACATCGTCTGTGTATGCAATTAATTAAATAACATCCAATAATTCTATTTGAAAAATAGTATTAGTAAAAATGTTCCATATTATAAGGGTATAAATGAACCATATGGGATAAACCTATTCAATATCTTTCAATGGTAAGTTTTTTTTACAACAAAATTTACATTTGCTATCTTTTAATTTTTAATTTTGTGGGCATATTGGTGTACATAAGCTATTTTATTCCATATTTGGAAATATTTATTTTGCTAAATCTCTTATGGTTTATTAGATCTGTGGCCAACAACATATATTAAATATAGTATATTGAAATTA
>NW_027111254.1:317642-325639 GCF_000696795.3 Halyomorpha halys | reverse complement strand
TTTTTTTTTTTTTATAAAAAACAAAGGAAAATGAATCCATCATTGGCATATTAATATATGATAAAAATATGTATAGTATATTGTAAAAATTATGGAGAAAAAAAAATATAATAGATTTAAAGATGTCCAAATTCAAACATACTTGAGAAAAATAATTGAATTCAATGGTAGATTTTAATTTAATTAGATTATTTTTATGTATTAATAACAAAAATTAATAATACCATGATGTTATAAAATAAATGATATGCAAAGATCATGCTGTGGCATTAAGAAAATTATAACTTTACTTAAATTCAAATATTTCCAACGACTAAATGTAATTTAACTTCAACTTATAAGTGAGTCAATATGTCTATATATGTGTTTATGTAATATATATATATGTGTGTGTGTGTGTGTGTGTGTGTGTGTGTGTATGTAGACCATGTTTATAAACATTTATATACATATATGTATGTAGATCATGTTTATAAAATATAAAAAAGAATGCTATTAAGTTACATATTAAGTATGTACATAAGACAGTACTTATCAGCCAGGCTATCTCAGCTAATTCTGTCTATGCTTACAGTGAGTCTTACTCATACTTACATCACAACAAGTCTTTATGACCAGCCAGCATCATTGATTATCATTTTGCTTCATATGCGAAATTGAGGTATCATTAGTAGGTGCAATGCTCTGTTGTTTCAGCCAATATTGGTATCAGTGTCCCCAGTTTCTAAGCAACTTTATTTTTTTTTTTTTGTCCTGGCCCAAAGTTTACACATTTTCATTCTACATAATAATTTTATTGATTTATAGAGAGTTATCAAAAAACCTTAACTTATTATTTTTTATGTATAATACTTTTTTTGTTTATATTTCAATGCTTTATTCTTCTTTTCTATCCATTTTTCTTTACTTTGATTTTCTGTTAATTAACTTCTTTTTATTCATAAATAGTTATGTTTTTTTTATTTTGGTTAGCTTAAGATTATACATTTCTTTTAATTTTCTCTAGTTTTTACTATAAATTTTCTTTTACTTTTATTTTCTCATATACATTCATTCTGTTGTGATTTATTGTACATTCTTTGAAGGATTACATTTTATTATGTAGCTCTTTAGATATTTACTCAATTTTTTTACTTCAAATACAATTATATATAAATGAATAATTTAAGTAAATTCATAAATATTTCCATATATTCTTTAATATTAGAATATATTTTATAATTCATAAATATTAAATTGAGTGTAATTTTTATCAGCCTATGGAAGGCAGTTAAGGTAAGGTCAATTTTGAACACTCACAGCCTTTTCAATTACTAAATATTTTGTTACATATTTTATGGATTTCCATTGGGCTATGGTCATAAGATGCTAACTGAAACCAGTTAGTTGCAGTTCTTTATGAACAAAATGTCAAACAAGAAATTTGTGAAGGGTGTCACTTTTTGATTTGGGTGCTAATGTGTAAGGAAAGAAATGAAAAATTAGTGATGGTTAAAATTAGCATTGGAGGATGAAAAGGCTAAAACAAATAGATGTAATGTAACTACAGCGTCTGACACCCAGTGCACCTCTACGTGTAGTTCGTCTGGTGTATCCTAGGTTGTGGATGGACAAGCCTCATTGTTCCCTTGATGTTGAAGAAAATTATTTTTATGTTAAATAACAATATTATTTGTACATTTTGTAAATAAACATTTATTTGTATTCATTTTAAGTTTGTTATTTGTTCAGTAAATATAAAAGACAGAAATATCTTGAACTATAAAAAAAAAATATAAACTATAATTGCCTCATGGGCACAATATCTGTCCTGAAGTTGACTCTATCCCAGCTGCCAGGCCGATAATTCAAAGAGGAGAAAACACTGTACTGTGTTAATGGAGAGAAAACCTCCAGCAGTTCAATATATTTGTCTGTTTTTTTTATCTAAATGAGATATTCTTCTTCACACTGTTCTTAAACCATATTCTTTCTTTCTACTTGATGTCTTCAGGCTCACCTCTGGCCCCAAGATCCCAATAAGAACTGGGTATTCATCTACTCCTCTTATAGTTTTACCTTTTCAGACCAAGACCTCATCTCTTCATATGAATTGTCTTTTACCGCTAAAAATGGAGTTTAATTCATCTGCTCGTGGTTTACATTCTTGTGGTGCCTAAGCTTACTCCAGTAGCGCAAAAGTTTACTCTGGCAGCGCCTAATCATACACCACTGCTGATAGTATTCAAAACTCATCACTTGATAATTGTATTCTGTCTCAATACTTCCTAACTCTCTCCTTTCCTATGATCAATGCCTCTCCTTGAACTTGTTGAAGCTTTATGCAAAGTCTAACTCAGTAATCTGCTTACAGACTAGATAACTCACTCCAATAACACCCTCACCACAGCCTTACTTAATATTAACATGCTTAATGTAAACTTTTTATTAATATTTGTTTTAGACACTTGGATACTTTGTTACATCAACTAGTGTTTAGTAGCTACTGAAAACAATGTTCTATTTCATGAAACACAATGAACAATATAAGTGACAAATAGTGTTTATATAAAGCGATGTCAAAACCTCAATTAAACACCATCATGAAATACTAGGGATGGAAAAAGTAAACATATTGAAAGACTGTTATAATGCTGAAAAACAGTACTTAATTTTCAACATATCAAAATATATCAAGTAGCAAACCTATATCAATTATTGATGATGATGTTTGATTTATTGAAAGGTCATTTATACTGAATTTTTCCCAATAATACTAAGCTAATAATCATAGGTAAAATATAATAAAGATCTTCAAGTTGCAGGAATAAAAATTATGAGTAGGTACCAAGATGAATAAATGATTTATAAGAAGTTTAATGATTGGACCTCATCACTATAAACTATACCCCCCAATTATCAATTGTTGAAAATAAATAAAATTATTATAAAACCCATGTGAGTCACACCAGGCTGTTCTGCGAATAAAGAAATATAAAAAGTAAAGGAAAGAACCTTTAACCTTTAAAAATTCAAAACATGTAGGAGAAGTGATCTATGTATCTATATAAATGTAAATAAACATTCTGTTGGAAAAATATGTGTTCCTTATATTTATAGTTTATAAGCAACACAACTATGGTTTTTTTATATTTCAAAGTTTTCACATGATTTTATGACAGTTATCATAATTTAGATTTCATAACCTGTTAATTAAATTCAAATGAATTTGAATAACATATTTTAAAGTAATACATAATAAATATTTTACATAAACCTGTAAACTGGCTGCTTCTTAACAAATTATTATTATTGTGTTCTTAATATAGATATAATCTCAGAAACTTACACAAATATTAATATCAGTATGATTCATTTTAATTACCTTTTGGAAGTGTGCGAAAATCAATATGACAAGAGTAGCGCTCCATAGCAATGTTGGACTTCTCATCAAAATGTGGAGCTCTTATATTTTTAGCTCTAACAGTTACCCTGTAGACTGTATTAGGGGCCAGCCCTAAAGAATACACAATTTTTGTACCAATAATGACTAAAATTAAAAACAAAGATTTCTAAATTAGAATATTATAATGAATACCTGTTATTGTATGCCTATATACACCAGGTTTTACTGTTCGAAGTTCCACATTGTTGACACAAACAACATGCTGATAGTTGCTATTACTAGGAAGCCAAGAAATAACTGCAGAAGTTGCTGTTACCCTACTAGCTTTGACATTGGTTGGGCCTAAGGGAACATCTTTTCCAATAACCATAGTGCACGCCGCATCTCTTGATGTTCTTCGATTGGCTGTGACTGATCTTACACTAATTCTGTGTGGCTATAATGAGATAAATTTTTTACTAAATTACTATCTTAATTTTATAATATTTTTAAACATGATAGAATAAATACATTACATTGTCATCACCACTTTTAAATCAAAGTTAAAGATATAGATACTCACAAGTGTAACATCATAAATGTTGTACAAATGACATGATGTTTATATAAAAACCAAACTTTTGTTATATTTTATTTTTTAGAATGTAACAATAAAATGTAATAATAAGTCCAGGCAGGTTAGTTAAATATACATTATATAGTTTATTTAATTTATAACTGGTTATCAATTGATATTTTATAGTAATGTGCTTCCTTGCATTAGAAGAAAGAGTCAAAAAACTTAAGCCTTAGTGTAAATGTACAGAAGACTCTTATATATAACTGAGAAAGAGGGAGATAAGAAAAAGAGGTTCAAATCAATTAAAAGCATTGGTTTTTTATGGACTGAGAGTAATATATAATGACATATCACATGAGATCAGAAGTTAAAACCAATTTTGCCAATAAATGCTAATGTAGTCTAAGGAAACAGTTCACTGTTTGTCTCAAAGGAGACAAACATGATGCTGAAATTCATTAATATATGATTCAGAGGCCTGGGTTATAACAAAGGCTAATGATAAAATTGAATAAGTGGAGTCACACATAACAAACGTGAAATGAGAAGGAAGATATTGCTGAAATAATACAATCCCTCTAAAATTATAAAAAAAAACAAAAAAAACAGACATCAACCAGTTACAATGAGAGTTACAGTTATGTATAGAAATATAGCTCTCCTTAGTGTTGTTTATAAAGTATTTTAGTTTTAATTAATGAAAGGATGCTTAAATGGGTGGAAAAATTATTTGCAAAGAACCAATGCAGTTCCAGGCTCGGCAAATCTACTACCAACCATAACTTTTCCTTGAGGATGATGCTAGAAAAAGTCAACCTGTACCATCTAATTTCAGGGGGGCCTATGATCAGATGGATAGCGGGAGAACTTTTAAAAAATCTACAAGTTCTGGGATTACCATGAAAACTTTTGCAGCTTACTACAATGACTACCACAAATACAAAGTGCAGAGTAAAAATTCATAACAACTTATCCAGGGACGTTGATGTGTCAAATGGCCTTAGACGGTGTGATCCATTGCCCATACATTGTTTAATCTAGGCTTGGAAATAGCAGTGAGGGCCAGCAGGACAAATCCCAGAGGAACAATTTTGAATAGATTGATACATAAAATTGCCAATGCAGATGACGTAATTTCCAGCAGAAAACTCATATCATTGTCTGGAGCTTTTCAAAAATTTTAGGATGCTGTGAATAAACTTGGTCTTGTAGTAAATGCAGCAAAAGCAAAATACACAAGATCCTCCAAAGGTGAAAAACAAAATAAACTGTATATTGCTGCATGCAGCCAGGATTTTGACAATGTGAAGAAGTTTAAATATCTAGGACCAGTTATTACATCAAAAAATGACATTAAAGATGAAATATAAGCATGGTTGGTAGCTGGCAGTAGGTATTTACATGCACTCCAAAAGGTGCTACGTTTTTTCATTCCCTTCCACAAAGCGAAGGTTAACAATATATCAAACAGTCATCAGGCGGGTAGTAACATATAACAGTGAAATGTGAGTTCTAACCTAAGAATATTAAGGTATATATGGACCAATGAGAGTAGCAGGACAATGGCGATCGAGAAAAAATCAGGAGTTAATAAAAATTTAAATTAATTTAATTAGTTAAATAAATGGTCAACCCGATACAATCGTATTTATCAAGATGGTCAGGATCCAATGGTTGGATATGTCACGGGGTTGCCTACCAAGAAGGTTGCTATATGAATTATCAGGAAGAACAAGACCATAAGGAAAACCACGTATGAGGTAGACCTGTGCTGGTTGGCGGTAAGGAGATTGAGGACACATCCTGTCGACAGAAACGAGTAATCAAGGATAATTTCAGAGGCCAAAACCTAGAAAAGGCTGTAGAGCCACAGTATAAAATAAATAGTCAGTTTGCTAAGAAAATGCTGCTGAAATGTCTCCCATTACCAATTTGGTGAATTCAATTTATTTTTGCCGATAAATTGCTTATTTACTTATCAATAACTTATGTTTAGTTAGTTAAATATTTACTGAAAATAATCTAAATAAAATAATGAAACAAATCTGGTTTCTAATAATCAAGTTAGGAAGGAACTAATGATTTTATTTTGAAAAAGGTATAATATTTACATTTTAAAATTTAGATAAGTATTTATATTAATCTTTAATTTAGTTTAAGATAAGAAATTCCAACAAATTTGAGTAAATGTGTTTATCATTGGATCATACCAAAGTAACAGTTTTATATCCACTAATTGCTCCATCATCAACATTTTTCTTTGATATCTTATATGTTTTATAAAATAATTTTGAGATCAATATACATCATAAACAGAGTTCAAATTTTATTATAAATTAATGGAATATGGTCCGGGTGCGGTAAAAAAAAAATCAAATAGTATTTTATATTTTATTTTATACTTTATTTCTTCTTTGTTTTTCTATCTTTTTTTTTTTTTTTTTATAATCTTGTAAATATCTCTTCTCCCCCTCTATTATGTATATTACCATTTATTGTTTACCTAATTTAAAATTTTTTTTTACAATATTTACTTTAAAATTATTTCCGTTATTATGTGGCGTGCTAAACTGCCATCCCCACTCCTCCCAATACAAACGGCTCACTCTGACTTTGACATTCGTCAAAACAGGTATGAATTCTTTCTCATCATTTGATTTTATTCTTTTATTTTTTCATCTCTTAATTTGTACTTTCTTTAATATTTCTTCTCTTATTTTATCTCTTCTTTATATGTTACTATTACCGTTTTCATTTACTGTTTACAACCTTTAATTTTTCTCATTAAATTTTACTTTTTATTGTATACCCCTGTTATTTTCCACTTATGTTTTTTTTTTTTTTTTTGTAACTATGTCAAGTGTTTGTATCTTTTTTAGCCCTGACGAAGCCCTGCAACGTGGGGCGAAACGTTGGCTCAGTAAAAATAGTATACCCATTTACTATTTGAGTTTTTTTTTACCGCACCCGGACCATATTCCATTCATCTATAGACACGGTCAATCAACAATCTTCCTTTATTAAAAATTGTTTGTCAACTAGCATTTAGCATATAACATTGTCATATCTGTGCTGATTTCCATAATTGTTTTTCTATAATCTTCATTAAAAATTATTACTCATTATTAAAACCATAAAATATTAAAAATTGGCCTGGGTTGGGGAATGAAATGGTACTATGGTTTAAAGCTGTAATAAA
This sequence comes from Halyomorpha halys, assembly GCF_000696795.3. Classification (NCBI taxonomy): domain Eukaryota; kingdom Metazoa; phylum Arthropoda; class Insecta; order Hemiptera; family Pentatomidae; genus Halyomorpha; species Halyomorpha halys. The sequence goes on along the minus strand of NW_027111254.1, from coordinate 318,496 downwards.
AATAGTTATTCAAGTCATTTAGAATTACTGGTCTTAACCTAAAAGATTTATTTACATTAATATATTTTAAAAACTATGACAAATACATCCATATTTAGTATTCCAAAAAATGTACATTTAAAAATTTTAATTTTGTTTATTTAATTATCAATTCTTGAATTGGCACCAAATTTACATTTTCTTATCAGTTAAACATCTATAGCATCTAAAAAATCTATGTTACAATTTTTTTCTTTTTAATTATTGAATAATAAAGAATGAAGAATGTTTACTTATAAATATGTATGCATTTGTGGTTTTTTTGCATTAGTGAGTAAATGCTTTCAAAACCGTCGTACACTAAATAATAAAATCTTACCCTGTTTGAATCAACTCCTTCCACTAAGGCTCTGGTTCGTTCAGTGGCTTTGACTGTCACTTTAAGCACTCTGTCAACGTATACATGATAGCAGTCAATTGGTGGGGAAGATGGTGAGTCTGATGGGTTCCATCCAATCAAGATGCTCTTGTTGAGTTGCCTCTCGAGTGTCAGCTGTTTAGGAGCAGCGACTAGCACGGAGAAGAACACGTCTGAACGTGACAACAACTAAACTAACCTCTACAGATTACATGCTAAATGAATCCCACATCAAATATAACTCCATATGTAATATAAATAAATGAACTTATCATTTCCTTTTTTTTCTATAAGTAGTTTATCAAACTAATACTACCTTCTAAAATAAATAATAAAGATGCTGGCTGATCTGACAAAAACAATAATAAATGTCTAATTTCTTAGATATTGATAAAACTAAACCATGTCATAGTGAATTCTAATTTAATATCTAATAATAAAACTAATATATATGTAT
>NW_027111254.1:304453-317132 GCF_000696795.3 Halyomorpha halys | reverse complement strand
TATATATATACACATACACACACACACACACACATAAACACATATATAAAAATTCACTCACTATTGTAAATAATAATTAATTTTAAAAGTGTCTGAAAGTTCACTTATGATAGTAAGTTACTAAGTTTACATTTTACATAATCTATAACAAGAACATCATGCAATGTTCAAATCTAAACATAAATTTAATATTTGTTTTGAAAATAAACATTTCAAACTGCTATGCAACACGGCGTACATTACTATATTATGATAATATCCTTTTTGTACTTCTAAAACAGGTCCAAAAGGCTATCAACTACCTGTAAACTAGTAGCCATCAAGCATGAAAGTTCAAGATAATTAATTATATATTTTGTAAGTTATATAAAATTAGTGAAAAGTTGTATAGCATTTCCTTATACAGAATTAAGCTGCATTTCATGATTTAATTTGCTTATAATTACCATAGTTACACATTATTGTTGTTAAGGAGATAACACAATAACAATATACAATAGCAATATCTATCAGTTAATGAGAAGTTCATAAAAATTTACTGAGTGGATATTTTTAGCAAGTTGTGGAGAATTTGATTTTAAATTTCCTTTTTATTTTTATTCATAACAATTCAGACTTGGGTGTTTATTTCATATCCTTATTACTTATCATTGACAAATACTGTTTGAGAAACCAACTTTAGTAAAATTATGTATTAATGATACAGATTTAATTAATATGGATGACTAAATAAATTTGTAGTATTACTGGTATTAACATATCACTGAAATATACTTTATTAAAAATAATTTAACCCACATAAAATCTAACGAAGTTATGTTCATGCAACTAAAAACAACCAATGCAAACATTTAAAGAAATATCACTTAAATTAGTTCTATCTATTTGAAGTTCGAATTTTGGCATTATTTTTATATGGAGTAATTATCATTGAAACAATAATTTTACCTTGAAAATAAATTCAGTTTTAAGGATTCTTCTAAAATTTATTTCAGATTAAGTTCTCAACTTGTGCTCAAGTTTATTTCCATTATTCATTGAACTTAATATTCAAAATGTTTACTGTCAAATAGATCCAACAAAAACTTGCATAATTGCAAGAAGAAAATAAGAGATCTAATCGAGACCATAATTATCAAGTATTTATGTTGACAATTAATCTACCTCTTTCATACATATCACATAATGTGATTAAAGATATTCACATCAGAATGATTATTGCATCTTAAAAAGCAATAGTTTGTAGTTTGTGGACAATGTTTGTAGTTGTTTAAAATTAAAGTTATAATTCAGGCTGGACACCATTAGACACTATCATTCATGTTTATTTATTAGTTTACGACTTTCCTTTAACGTTGAAATAAAATAAAGGTATGAGATTGAGTTCATAATTTCGCATCACAAATATGAAATTACGTATTATGATAAATAAATGTATATAGATAATATATTATTGAATTATGTAGTTAGAGATAAATATGGTGCTGGACAACAAAATCTTCCTAAGTTACCTAAAATAGGGTAGCAAAAACATGATGAGTAAGACTGCCTGATAAAAAGGCAGTACTATTAATGGCAAACAATCTTTTATTATTTATTTCAGATTCCTTGATTTATGATCCACGTCTCTTTATGATACAATAATGAATTCACTGTCTTTTTTTCCTTTATTGATAAAACTTGAATGACCAACTTATAAAGTAAACTTTATATCTTATTATTTCATTGTAATTGAAGATTATTTTAATGGTTATTTCAATAAATTGCAGATTTCAAACTTGAATACAAACTGATTATTTACAAATTCAATACATTTTAGCTATGAGATGAAGGAATACAAAAGAGAAATAAAGTTCTCTTTTGATAATAGGATGAAATTAGATTTTACTATCATGTCATCAGTTTTTTTTTATGACACTTATTTTTGACAAGATATGTGTAGTTAAAAAGAACAACATGAAAATTGTATTAAGTTTCTCTTCAGGGAATTTTTTGGTTTGATTCAATTTTTTTTTTCATTTGGTATTTCTTTAAAACTTTAATTTTATTATGAATACAAAATTATATCCCAAATATTATATAGAATATCAATAAAGCATTTACATAACATTCTGCATTCAATTTTTCCCACATGCCAATTAAACTTACAGTTAACCATCCTTTATTTTGGAGGACAGTGACACATACCTAAAAAAAACAAATATTGTCTTTTCTTTTCACACAAATGTATACCTAGGAAAAGCATTGTGGAAAAGGCGATAATCCTTTATGCTTTAACCATACTACTATATGGCCACCAAATAATCTAATATAACAGTTTTCTGTAATGATATACAATAATACATGTAAAGGAACACTATACAGAGTTCCAAGTTAATATTGATAAGTACCACTAGGTTTGGTAAAGGATTTCTTCATAATGCTATATGTTTTGCATGTTACATATTAGTATTGACTTGCATAGTATTTATTTCAAAATAATTGTATTAATATTAGAGTGGAAACTGAATTGAGAAAAAACATTGGATATATTTATATAAGGGCTGGAATTGAATCTAGTAGCTATTGAAGCTCTGATAAAATGCATGTTGATATAAAGTGAATTAAAGAATGATAAATTGTAACTAAAATAAAAATATTATCCTTGATTAAGCAAATTTGATAAATGGGAAATGAAAAAGTGATATTTTCCAGAATTCCAATTAGTGAAAAGCAACTATTTTCACTGAAAAATCTTGGTTATTAAAATATGATACCATTTAATTTATTATTAAAAAAAAGAAAAAGGAAATGACAAACTAGTTTGACAAAAAAATGTAACTAGTACTTCACGATCCATATTATCTATACTAGATTTGCTCATTCTGAGTTTAATTTAAATGTATTGAGTTATTTGTTTTTACATATTTTTAATGTTATATTTAAGTTCACAAATTCTAAATATAACAGTTCTTATAAGATAAGATGTAAGATAAAATAAAGTATAATTTTAAAGACAAGAACAACATTGTTGGGGTGAGGACGTTTCGTGAATGAAAAACCGCAACCTACCACCGACCCTAACCAAACCAACGGGATGCACTAGAGAATTTTTGAACCCCAACGATTTCACCCCCTTCTCGACGACAGGTGAGAGCCCCTAAGATAACCTAAAGAACTTATTATCCGTCAGAGCATCGGTAGTTCGGAATCGATAGAACAAGTGTTGAACCGCTCAACCCTTGGAGATGTCTGCCGATTTAAGTTCGGTGGACGAGCTTTCTTTTAGGACTGCTTAATGTGAGAGATAGCGTTTTCCAGAAGTTACGGCGCGCGATGTATTGCGTTTATCCCGATATTCCCGATTAACCTTGAAATATTCATGTGGAGGGGTGCGGTTCTTTTCAAATTTCCTTCCCAAATTTTTAAAACGGTTGAGGGCTCAGTACTTGGAATCGCTCAATACCGTGGGAGTACAGTTACAACAATGTTTGACATTGAAGTGACCAACATCATCGCGTGAATGGAAATTTTGCGAAATTTATTAAGAAGATTAATAAAATTAAAAGCTTTTCACATCGAATATCGAGAGGGTCCGATTTTTCAACGCTTGCGACTTGCTCCGTTTCCCAAAATTTGTTTATCTCTCGCGAGAAATCGTCCCATCGAGTGTACGGAGTGGTTGTGCAAGAAGGACCGTACAGCGATTTTGACCTTTAATCGGTCCCATTAGGATCCAACTAAAAATGGTTTCGAGTGTTCTAGGAAACCCTTGTTCGGATTTAAAATTATCCACACGTAGGATACCGGCGAACATGTCGGCTCCTAACAGAAAATCAATTTGTCGCCACTGATAAAAATTTGGATCAGCCAGATCTAGGGCGCGAAATTTCTTAAATATTCTCTTTGGAATAGGGGTCGTAGGCATGTCCCCGCAGATCCACTCGTTCACGATAGCCGTGGTATTAAGTTCGGGCTTAGAAACTTGTTGGAGAGAAATGACACAAGGTGCTTCGAATGTAATGTTAGGGATAACCTGGTTATTGAAACCAATTGATTTCTGTTGCGCGTAAGTGACAAGTTTAACTGGTGACCACATTCGAGCGTTATGAAGGAGCGCTGGGAACCATTATCGATGAGGATCCGCAAATCGTGCCAACGACCCCGAAGATCGTGAATTCTGGCCAATGCGGTGCCGAGTAAAACATTTATCCGACTCATAGCTGACATAGATAAAATAGCGTTTTGGGAGCGATTAGAATCCGATACGATAGAGGTGGCTGCGGGTTGGGAGGAGCAGGGGCGGTGTTCGAGTTTTTAACGGAGTTTTTTCCGGTAATCGGCGCATAACGAGAACGAGATGGAATAACGTTTTGGGTGAGGAGATTCGGATTTTCGATTCCTTAGAAAAAAATTAAGAAGCGAATGATGCCATCTACCGCAATGTCGGCATGACGTTTTAGACGAGCACTGGTTCGAGAAGTGACCCAACGTCAAACAATTAATACAACGATTTAGCCCTCTAATGTGGTTGCAACGTCATAAAACTTGTGCAATCGTAAATGTGGTGGGATTTTCTACAGGTAGGACATTTCGTCGAGTTTACTGGTGAGTCTGTCGCCATTAAGACCTGCCTAGAGCATTTACTGTACCCAATTTAACTTGTGGATCTTAAGCAGTACTCGTTATAAGGGCTTCTAATTGTAATTTGACCGGCTGCTGTTGGATAAAATCCACGAACTACTCCCAAGTTGGAAGTTCAGGTTTTGACCCGTATTCCCTCCCCCAAATGTTTAAAATTCAAAATTTTTGTTAAGTAGAAGGTGGCTTGGATTCTTTTACTGTCGTATTTTTAGTAAGCGATTCCCACGCTTTCTTATAACCTACTGGGGATATTGATATGGCCGAAATACTTTGCATTGCTGACCCCTTTAATACTGATTTTAGGTAATAAAACTTTTGAACGTCGTCTATAACATGTCTGTTATGTATGAGGGACTTCAAAGTTTATTTGAAGTCTTGACAATCCACGATATCCCCAGAAAATACCGGAATGTTGATAGGGGGTAACCGTGACTGTGAAGAAGCTTCCACCACTTATCGATACATCACCGATTTATCGAAATCTAATTTACTGGTTTCCCCTCCGGTAGTGGTATTCCCAAATGTTAAGGCCTCATAATAATTATTTCGAGCCTCATCTTTTAATGTTTTTAATTTTTCCCTAGGGACATTTAATTTTCGTGCGAGAGAATTTGCTTCAAAAAATGAGGTTTGAAAGTAGCATCAATGCGTGAGAGACGCTTAAACTACGGGCCATCCATAGAGATGGTCGCCATTATATCCTCGGCCAAATCATCCAATTGCACCTGTAAATCGATGAATATGGCCTCATCCTCATATTCATCGCTTAAATTTTGGCTTTTGGGAGGCATTTTTTATTTAAAATAAAACAAAACAATTAAAGATTACAAAATGAGTGATTTAATTTAATACGGCTCGGACGGGACCAAAACAATGTGTGAGCAAAGGTTTTGAAATAAAAAAAAATAATTTAAGGCGGCCCGGACTGGACCAAAACAATGTTGGGGCGTGGGGCGTTTCATGAATGAAAAACCGACCTCTTCCCCGGAGTAAATATAAAGACATGAGTAACTTGTAGTTAAAAAAAAATGATCTTATAAATAACAAAAATTAAAACACCTATTGGAAGTAAAGAAAAGAAAATAACATACATTTTTGGGCTTTAACAAACATAGAAAAAACTTTTGGAAAATCAATAAAAAAAAAAAAAAAATGATTGCTTATAATTTAGGTTCAGTGACTGGAAGATTTTTAATATTATCAAGTTTTTTTATGTGTTTTTAACTATCTTCCTTGTTAAAATATGAGGGAATTTATATAGGAGAACCCTAAAAAAAAATTGAAAACCAGTATAGAACGACATATGAGGAATTATAAAATAGGAAAAATGTGAAAACAACAGCACTGACCCAACACAGCTTAACGCTAAATCATAACTTTGATTCCACAAATCTACAAGTAATAGATTATGCTAACTACACAAAAAATAGAAAAATAAGAGAAGTGATCAATAAAACCAAAAATAGAACAGGCAATTAATTTCAAAACAAATAATAACAAATTAAAAATAAAACAATTTAAGTACACTATATATAAACATTATTAATATATTGGAGATATAAAATATAATTACAATAGAGATAATAATTATTACCAAATAACGCAATTAGACTGTTGAACCATAGCTTAAAATTATCACAGAACAAGCAAATATTTCTTAAATAAAACAAATGAATAGAGGAATAAACAATACAAAACATGGAAGTATATAGACATATCAGGTCAATCCTTATTAGAGTTCTGTGACAATAGAAGTAAATAATGGACTCTCCTTACTTGAAGTATTTTATTGTAAATTTTAACAAAATTATGACAACATTGGTTTGCTACTAGGTACTGAATATTGGACTAAGAGATGTTATGTAATAAAAATAAGTTAAAGAAAAAGAATAATATTAGGTAATTGTTTTAATTATAATAGAGCTCACAAGATAGTTCATAATTAATACTAAATAAAAGAAATTTAATGTATATTGCAGCGCACCTGAAGATGGGGTGTTGGCCCTGAAATAAGATTGATCAATAGTCCTGAATAAAGGACATTTTAACAAGGAAGATGGTTCCATAACTAGATAAAAAATTATTGTTTTTTTAATAAACCAAGAGCCATTAATAGGATATTGAAAAGTTAAACCCACTATAAGCTGTAGTAGCTTGGTTGATTTCAGGATAAATTAATTATAGATTTTATTACCTGAAATAGCCATGAATAGAAGGATTCTGAGCCAAAGATCTCAGGAACAAAGGAAAATGAAGTCAATAATGATTTCTTTAAATTAAATTCATTATTCAAATTAGATTAAACTCTGATTGTATCAGAGCTATATGTCTAAAATTAATTTTTTGTAAACTTTTAGTGACTGGTAAACTAAACTTAACGGTAGTAAGAACTGTATTTTGATGATAAGATTTTTATTTTAATATAATTGTTCGATTATTCAATCCTAATTGAAGAACATGAACTTCATTAAAACCTAAACATATTAGGCAATAAATATATATATTTTTAAATTCAATTTTAATATGCCACTAAAAAATTACCTGGCCCTTCACTAGAATGTTCAGCTTCTTCTTCTTCATCATCTTCTTCTAAAATGTCTGATAGATCAAAATCCGCAATTTTTTTACTAAGGAACTCACCTGTGTGAAATTGAATCATATAAAAACATTTATATATAAATTATGTTTTATCCAATCTAAAATACAATATGTAGCAATAAATGATTTCGGTTTCAAAGCATTTTAAATCTTTTTATATGTAAAATTTTCTGTTAAAACAAAATAATATTTAATAATTACTTAGATTTAAATAGAAGAATCATGAAGAATTTTATTTTGGTTAAAAATTAATAATTTTTTTTTAGAATAATGTTTTATTACTTTTGTAATTTAATGAAAATGTGTGTTGAAAGATTTTGAAAAAATATATAATTTTAAATAAAATTAGCAAATTACATTGCTCTGAGATAGATGAATGAATTAAAGTTTTCTTAAATTTTATACTTATATTTCCTGAGTATTTGAACTGAAAATTCATTTGGGTTTCTTAGTAATATTATTATAAAATAATATAATTTTTTTAATAACTACTAACCACTATTTAAGTGATAATCAAAATCCTGTGGTATGTTGGTTGATGCAGAATCATCACAGTCTCTCAGTCCTTGGATTACTGATTGATGAAAGTCAAGTAGATCATCACCAATCAATTTTTGAACAAAGTTTGATGGAACCAATCCTCTTCTTCCATCAAGAAGTTCTGCATCATAAAATCCATCCTTGAAAGACAATTAAATGTTAATATAACAGCAAATCACTTTTGTCATATTTTCAGTTGTTTAGTAGTAAGTGAATGAGACAACAAACATAGCCAGATTAATTCTCGAAGCTACAATGTAACTTTATTATTAAAGAATCTAAAAGTAAAAAGTTCCATAAAATATTGTTTATTTTTTTTATAGTTATTTTTATTGCATAAATATATAATTTACAATATTTATTATATTGTTTTGGGATACCCTCTTATACAATACATGTTCTTGATACTAATTTACATTTTACAAATTTCTCTATTTTACATTTTGGTAAAAAAAAAAAAAAACCGAAGAAGAAAAAAAAAACCAAAACATTGAATTAAAAGAAAATACATAAAATTGGATAGAATAAAATACAAATCATAGGATAACATGAAATACACACCATTGATTTATATTTACATTAATGTATGGTTAGTTCTTTTGTTTATTGCTTATTTTTTTTTTTTAAATAGAAATGTTTTCGTTACTTTTTGTCAATTTTCTTACTCACAACAGCCTTCAATATCATCATAATATTCAATATGTGGCTTAAGTATGTATATGCATGTATACATATATAAAAATAGAATATGGATAAATACCATTTTCTCATGACACTTTGTCTTTTTTAAGGTAGAGCTTTGAAGATATTTATTATTATTATTATTGGCGCGACAGACCCTGGTGGTCCAAGGTCGCGCGCGATATACTAGAGTAATACATCGCGCGTTTCTTGACGTGGTTTTCATAGAGATGGGTTCGTCACTCCAACGTTTTTTGTGAGTGCCACCCATTAGCTAACGGGCTTCACAAATGCACGGGGGGGGGGGGGAGACTGTGAGTGAGTTTTAAATAATATTATGCTTGAAAAAAAAACAGGTAGGGCCAGGGGGACTCGAAATCACAGTCTTTGGGTTGGCAGACAGGTGCGTAACCACGCTGCTACGGTCGTTCCTTAAAGATGTTTAAAATAGGAAAATCATTTATTGGAATAAGCAATGATAGAAATAATGGGAAAAAAACAGCAATCAAGTTTTTTTTTTATCTTTAATTATACTGATAGATATACAACTATTATTAGCTTGTTAAAACATGCTAATGTCATTCGAATATGAACAATTTTATAGTACATAAATTTATGTTATTAGATTTTTTAGATACAGCTTTTTTCTTTGTGTGGATTGGTTAATTTTAAATTTTCTATTTAGGTAACAATTCATCATGTACTTAAATTAGCTTATGATTATAATATAGTCAAGTTACCTAGTGTAGATGATAATCTTATGCAGAAAAACAATACATAATAAATCACATATATATTTCTGAGCGTGTGTTGACTTTTTAGTTATTTCATATAAAGGGTCTACAAAAAGGGCATGTGCTATTTAGAAGATAAATATATTAAAAACCATTGATCTCCAAGAAAAATAATTTATTTATTAACAATGTCTCAATTATGGAAAAAACTAATAGTGTCTATATGGTGGACAAAATGTGTTGAATATAAGATTCTATAGTTTAGGGCAAAAGATAACACAGGTCATGGAGTTATGACAATATTTATTGAACACAGTAAGAACACGCAACGGAACAATAGAAGACACTAACACGTATATACAATGTGTAAGGTTATACATGAAACGTGGACGAAACAGTGTTGCCACAGATCCAAAAATAAATTATCCAACAAAAAAGGAGTGAGAATATTTTTTTCTTTGAATTACTAAGAGGATTATGGGCAATTGGTTTTAATGATGCTGCTTGAATCATTGAAATTTATTAGTGATTAAACCTCTTACTGGACAATAGTTTGTTCCTGATTCAGAACTTAACATGGACATTACATAGAACAAAGCATTCCACTGTTAATAAAACTCTACAAACTGGTTTGCATCATAAAGCCCTCCTTCCTACCTATTACCCACGATCCTCTTAGTTATTCAGTGAAAAAATGATTCTCACTCCTTTTTTGTCCACCATATAGACAATATTAGTTTTAGTAAAGGATTTTCCTTTATAGGCACATTGTCAATAAATAAATAATTTTCCTTGGAGATCTTCGGTTTTTAATATATCATACCTATTTAACTTTTAAATAGCACATACCCTAACTGGATGCCCTATAACATTTAAAATTGATAGTTATTTATGTTAATCATTGATAGTGGTATGTGAAAGACATAATAATTCATTAATAATTAGATGTGACATATTACTTACTTCATCCATGTTTCCCCAAACCAAAATGTAATCACCAGCATTTACTGCTAACTCAGCTTCGGGACATTCATTAGGTGACTGTTGAAAAGGGTCATATGAATATCTGTGAAGAAATATGAAAATACAAATTTTATTTTATTGTGGAAACTTTTTTAACATGTATTCCTTTAATCTACTTTTAACTATTGACAAATTCTAGTATCATGCATTAGTAAACAAGAATTTAACTTGGTAATTTATTTGTTATTAATGAAATATAAGTAGCAGTTTTAAATACTCATATTCTAATTATTTATTGACTTTAATTATAATTGATAATAAGTTATATTTAATTTATTAAAGTACCTTGCAATATAAACATAACAACGACCTTTTCCTGGGATGTCTAGCATATCAACTACTTTAGGATCCTGACTAACTGTTATATGCTGGTCAGGAAATGTCCCATATATTCCTGTGGTAAAAATATAATATTAAAGAAAGTATTTAATTAATTTTAACAAATTAAAAAAATAAATTAAAGTAAGAGTATAGTAAAGGGAGGTATGATTAAAGAAATATTTTATAAATTATAAATATCGTAGCCCTAAGTGTTTAATAAATTATTACTAACTCTCAGGTGATGAATTAAGCAGAGAAGGATATAATAGAATGACCAATGGAAAATGAAAATAGAAAGAAGTCATTTAAGAAATTTGATTAGGTACAATAAAAGACTTGGTTTGAAAAAAATAAGACATGTTACATGGTTAATGTAGGAGTAATTAAAATGATAACCTTAAAAAATTTTTTTTTTAAAAATGTATTTAGTAGACACTTCAATATGGACACAGGAACAAAATTAAGTTATTATAACAGAAAATGGAAAGTAATTACCTCCTGAGCCCATATTCTTTAATACAAATATATTTAACATTTTACTGTAGATAATTTGTACAATATAATTATAGAAAACTAGCCAAAACTTACTATCAAGATCAAACTGAGTAGGAACTATGTTTGGTAATTGTGGCATCAGTCTTGGTTGAGGATGAGTTTGTTGTAGAATCATGGGTGGCTGATTTCTAATATGTGTTGTGGTATTTGGTCCACTGCTTAGTATAAATGGCTGATATTGAGCTCCAATTGGATTACAAATAGAATTCTGTAAAAAAAAAATATTATTAGATCAAGAAATTTTATTTTTTTACTTTCACTTACGTATGTATAAAATATATGGCAAGGGTAAGTATTGTGATAGTTTAAAAATTTGAATCTGAGTTTCCTATGGAAATACACATTTTAAGTTCTCTGAGTCCAAATAACCAAGTCTCACAAAATGTAGTGAGAATGAACATAGTAATGAATACTTATATGATAATTGATGAACTTGAATTCTGTGCTGGCCAAGCATGTTAAAGTACTATCACTTTAGCATTCTTGAGACAAAGGCAGCACAGTTTTGAATACAGCCTAGGTGGGTTGAAATTTGTGCTGTAGGGAACCCGTGGAACAAATCTCAATCTTTGCACTCTAGCTAGTAAAGCTGGGTACCTTTTATGATAAACCATCCTTCCTGCTCTAGTTGGAGTACATAAGGATCTTAAATATCTATAATTATCCAGACAGGATTTGTTTTTAATTATCATGGATAGGTTTACTAAATGTTAAATTAATATTGGTCAAGTTGAAATTAATAGTAAAAAATAATAATAATAAAATATGAAAGAAAATAGTGTTTTATATACTTGTGCTAAATTGAGGGGTAAGGTTGCCTGAGCTGACTGTGGGAGGATGGATACACCAGTATTTGTTACTACAAAATTTCCAGCACTATCAGTTGTTAAATTCCCAGATAAATTGTGCCTGTTCAATGCCTCTTGCATATTAGGAATTCCTGTCAGTGGAAGATTAGCTGAAACAAAATAATATTTTAAATTAATTTAAAATAAAATATACTGCTATAAATAAAATTAAAAATAGGAAGATATTCCAACTATATCTAATAAAAATTAGGGTTACTTATAGTCTATGATTATTGATAAAATCTTCCAATAAATTTATTAAAGTTTATATTTTGTGAAAATATTATTATTTTCAAAATAAATAACTGAACCATGCATCACTTTATAATTTATTAAGATCTACATGTTACAACTTTTAAATAAAGTGAGTGTGTGGTATAAATATGTAATGTTCCACAACAACCCAGAATGGACCAAGTATTTTTAGGAGGCTAACTGGTTTATTGCTCAAATAATGACTAATTGGAACCAGAAAGTGCCTCTCAAACTGCAGGGCTAACCCTGACAAAGCTTTTAATATTTTTAAGATGAATATTTTTCATCTAAGCCAAAACATGAACCAGGGTCTTTCAGCACAGAAAGTCAGTGCTCCACCCTTCTCACATATGTTACTTAATACATAAAGCAGCATTTTTTAAAAAAGATGTTTTTCAAGAAATTTAAAACAATTTTTACGACTAAAAACTACAATATTTTATGATATTATAAGATCAAAAGTCCAAGTAGTTTTCAAAGTAAATGCTTTTTATTATATTA